>NW_022451933.1:0-1262 GCF_009761245.1 Sapajus apella
ACTCTGTAAGTTGATTGTACAGCTTAAGATCCATTCTGTTAGATAGCTGCGTTTTTGTTTGAAGTCAAGATATTTCTCATTACAGCCTATAGTCTCAGTCACTCTGGAGTATCCAAACACAGCTTATAGAAGAAACGTGTTTCCAACTAACTGATTCTAAACATAGATGAAACTTCCTAAGGTGAATGAACACAAGGCAGGGTTGTTTGTACTGGAAGTTTCTCCTGTGTTTTAAATGGAGTCTTACTTCTAGTTCTTATATGCCTGTATATGGCTGGAAATATCTGTTTCCAGATTCTCCAAAGAAAGGATTTCTGAAGCGCTGCACACACACACATCAGTTTAACTCTGTAAGTTGATAGTAGAGATTCACAACCATTCTGGTAGATAGCTGCGTTTTTGTTTTAGAGCAAGATATTTCTCATTACAGCCAATAGTCTAAGTCACCGTATAATATCCAAACACAGCTTTTAGAAGAAACGTTTTTCTAACATTTAAACGCAGTCTTACTGCTATTTCTTATAGGCCTGTATGTGTCTGGAAATATAAGTTTCCAGATTCTCCAAAGAAAAGATTTCTGAACTGCTGCACACACAAACCAGTTTAACTCTGTTTGTTGATTGTACAGCTTGACAACCATTCTGCTAGATAGCTGCATTTTTGTTTTAGAGCACGATATTTCTCATTAAAGCCTAAAGTCTCAGTCACTCTGGAATATCCAAACGCAGCTTTTAGAAGAAACGTGTTTCTAACTGTCTGAATCTAAACACAGATGCAACATCTTCAGGTGAACGAACACAAAGCAGAGCAGTTTTAAATGGACGTTTCTCCTGTGTATTAAATGCAGTCTTATTTCTAGTTCTTATATGCCTGTATATGGCTGGGAATATCTGTTTCCAGATTCTCCAAAGAAAGGATTTCGGAACCGCTGCACAGACACATCAGTTTATCTCTGTAAGTTGATGGAAGAGCGTGACAACCATTCTGCTAGATAGATGCGTTTGAGTTTTAGAGCAAGATATTTCTCATTACAGCCTATAGCCTCAGTCACTCTGAAATATCCAAACGCAGCTTGTAGAAGAAACGTGTTTCTAATCCCTGAATCTGAAAATAGAGGCAACTTCCTAACGTGAGCGAACACTACGCAGAACAGCTTAAACTAGACGTTTCTCCTGTGTTTTAATCGCAGTCTTCCTGCTTGTTCTCATATGCCTTTAAACGTCTGGAAATATCTGTTTCCAGATTCTCCAGAGAAAGGATTT
>NW_022451934.1:0-626 GCF_009761245.1 Sapajus apella
TCGTATCATTTAGATGCGATCTTAAATCTAATTCTTAAGAGTAGGTATGCGGCTGGAAATATCTCTTTCCCGATTCTCCAAAGACAGGCTTAGTGTACTGCTACATTCACACAATTGTTTAATTCTGTAAGTGTAATATACACCTTGACAATCATTGTGCTACATAGCTCCGTTTTTCTTTTAGAGCCAGGCATTTCTCATTAAACCCTATACTCCCATTCACTCAGGAATATCCAAACGCAGCTTTTTGGAGAAAAATCTGTCTAACTCGCAGAATCTAAACATAGATGCAACTTCCGAAGGTGAACGAACACACAGTGGAGCAGTTTGAAAGAGACGTTTCTCGTATCAATTAGATGCGATCTTAAAGCTAATTCTTTAGAGTCTGTATAAATGTGGAAATATCTCTTTCCAGATTCTCCAAAGAAAGGATTAGTGAACCGCGACATTCTCACAATTGTTTAACTCTGTAAGTTTAATAAAAACGTGGTCAAGCATTCTGCTACAGAGCTCCGTTTTTCTTTTAGAGCCAGGCATTTCTCATTAAACCCTATACTCCCTTTCACTCAGGAATATCCAAACGCAGCTTTTTTGGAGAAACGTCTTTCTAACTCGCAAAATCTAAA
>NW_022451934.1:636-1262 GCF_009761245.1 Sapajus apella
TCGTATCATTTAGATGCGATCTTAAATCTAATTCTTAAGAGTAGGTATGCGGCTGGAAATATCTCTTTCCCGATTCTCCAAAGACAGGCTTAGTGTACTGCTACATTCACACAATTGTTTAATTCTGTAAGTGTAATATACACCTTGACAATCATTGTGCTACATAGCTCCGTTTTTCTTTTAGAGCCAGGCATTTCTCATTAAACCCTATACTCCCATTCACTCAGGAATATCCAAACGCAGCTTTTTGGAGAAAAATCTGTCTAACTCGCAGAATCTAAACATAGATGCAACTTCCGAAGGTGAACGAACACACAGTGGAGCAGTTTGAAAGAGACGTTTCTCGTATCAATTAGATGCGATCTTAAAGCTAATTCTTTAGAGTCTGTATAAATGTGGAAATATCTCTTTCCAGATTCTCCAAAGAAAGGATTAGTGAACCGCGACATTCTCACAATTGTTTAACTCTGTAAGTTTAATAAAAACGTGGTCAAGCATTCTGCTACAGAGCTCCGTTTTTCTTTTAGAGCCAGGCATTTCTCATTAAACCCTATACTCCCTTTCACTCAGGAATATCCAAACGCAGCTTTTTTGGAGAAACGTCTTTCTAACTCGCAAAATCTAAA
>NW_022451935.1:0-1261 GCF_009761245.1 Sapajus apella
CCACACCCACCCACGCCCATTGTTAGGAAAACAAGCTTTTAATGCCTGGCGCTGCTGCTGGTGGCTGAGAGTATAAAATGGGACCCAGAGCCAGCCTCCCCCTTCCTCTAAGGCACACCGAGGCAATAGTGTTTAAAAGGAAAGGAGGCAGTGGCTTGGAGGCTCCAGAGACTGAGCCGTTCCTATGGCAAGAGGGGACCATCTGGCAGCTGTTGCATGCTACCTTCCTCCTGGGACCCACAGCCTCTTCATCAGTGATGTCTTCAGGTTCACTGTCCCCAAGCTGCTTAGGTGAGTCCAGACTTCGGGAGCTCTGCTAAGGCTGGTGGTCTCTTAATGGCATCCCTCCAGAGTCGGAGGGCTTCAGCTTTTATGCCTCTGCCTATAGATCTCGTGCTCGGGACGCTGGAGGGTGGGTGAGAAGGATACTGAAAAAGGAAAATGATTAATGAGAAAGTGACTGTGCCCCAGAAGGGCAAATAAGCAAGCTCTCACATGACTGCATCAATTAGCTTTTGTTGTAAAATGCCCCAAAAGTGAGTGGCTTAAAATTATAAGCATTCATTTATTTAGTTCATGGTAATGTGGGTCAGTAACGTGGACTGGGCTCAGATGGGTGGTTCTTCTTTTCTTGGCTGGGTTTTCTCATGTGCCTGCAGTTGTGTGTCTGAAGCTGGGATGGCTTTCTGTTCCATGTGGGTTCCTATCCTCCAAAAAGCTAGCTCAGACTTGCTCATGTGGCTGCTCGGGAGGCTTCTAAGCAATAGGCCGAAAGCCACATTTTCTCTTGAGGCTCACAGCTGGCACAGCTTTACCTCCACTCTACTCTGTTGGTCAAAGGTGGTTTTGTGGCCAGCCCGGATTCAAGCGGTGTCTGCTCAGCGGCCGTAACAGAGCATCACCGATGACTGAGTAGCTTCAACAACAGAAATGTATTTTTCTCATGATTCTGGGGGCTGGAAGTTCCAGGTCATGTATCCGCAAGTTGACTCCATCTGAGGCCTCTGCCTTTGGCGTTCAGTTGGCCGTCACCTCCCTGGGTCCTCATATGGTCTTTCCTCTGTGTGTGCCCTGGTGTCTCCCTGTGTGTCTACATTTTCTCCTCTTACAAGGACCCCAGTCAGACTGGATGAGGACCCAGCCTAAGGACCTCATTTTAACTTTATTGCCTCTTTAAGGGCCCTATTTCCAAATACAGTCACATTCAGAGATACCGGGGGTTGGGGCTTCGACATACGAATTTTGTGAGGACACAATTTAG
>NW_022451936.1:0-1261 GCF_009761245.1 Sapajus apella
TTTACCCCTTGCTCCTGGCACTGCTTTATTTCTCATGTCCTAGTTTATCTTTTAACTTTTTGCTTACTCTGCTTCTGTGAAAAGCTTGCTTCAGCTAGATTCCCTCTCCCTTTGAAAACTAGCTTATATAAGACCACCTATCTTTTTCTTAGGGGCCAGGAGAATTTTGTGCATTAGTCACCTCTCAGTCACCAGCTAAAATAAAGGACTCCTAATTCAATCTCAGAGGGTGGTGCATTCCTTGACTGGCTGGGATATAACAAAAGTGCTGGGATTACAGGCGTGAGCCATTGCACCTGGCGCAACCCCCGTTCTCAATAGCTTACAACAGCCAAGGTTGATTTCTGCCCCACATGACACATCCACAACAGCCTAACGGATTTGTCTTCATTGGAAACATCAAGAGTTCTGTGACAAAAAGAAGAGACACCTGGCCACTTGCTGACTCTGAAAGTTTCTGGTAAAAAGTGACACAGGTGGCCAGGCACAGTGGCTCACACCTGTAATCCCAGCACTTTGGGAGGCTGAGGCCTGTGGATCACCTGAGATCAGGAGTTTGAGAACAGCCTGGCCAACATGGTGAAACCCCATCTCTACTAAAAATACCAAAATTAGCCAGGTGTGGTGGTGTGCACCTATAATCCCAGCTACTCTGGAGGCTGAGGCAGGAGAATTGCTTGAACCTGAGAGGCAGAGGTTGTGTGAGCTGAGATCATGCCACTGCACTCCAGCCTGGGCAACACAGTGAGACTGTCTCAAAAAAAAAAAAAAAAGAAAGAAAAAAGTGACACAGATTCCTCTCAGCCACATGTCACCAATCTAAGCAAGACACCAGCAAATATTGTAAACACCAGTACATGCCAGATAGCTGAAAGCTTTTGTTTCCTTTTGCTTTTCTTCTTTTTCCTGCCGAGAGTCACTCTCCATCTTTCTTTTCTCTTTCAATAACCAGTTCATGGTTTCACTTTCTTTACTATAAGAAAATGCTGGCTGGGCACGGTGACTTATGCCTGTAATCCCAGCACTTTGGGAAGCCGAGGCAGGGGGGGATCACTTCAGGTCAGGAGTTCAAGAGCAGCCTGACCAACACGGTGAAATGCGAGTCTAGCAAATAAATAAATAAATAAATAAAAATACAAAATTAGCTGGGTGAGGGCGTGGGTGCCTGCAATCCCAGCTACTCAGGAGGCTAAGGCAAGAAAATTGCTTGAACCCGGGAGGAGCAGGTTGCAGTCAGCCGAGATCTCGCCATTGCACTTCG
>NW_022451937.1:0-1261 GCF_009761245.1 Sapajus apella
GTCCGTATTTTGAAAAACCAAGGTAACCACCCTCAGGAGGTTCTCCAAAGTGCCACCTGGTCCTATAGCCTGCTGATGTTTCCCTCTAATATCGGCAGCTCCCTGTGTAATGATCTTGCCCTTTAGCATGGGCCGTCCCTGAACTGACTCAGGGGATAAGGTATTGTGTTTTACTAGTGTGTCTCTCAGTGTTCTATAAAGGCTGTGGAATTCTCATCTGGCTTTTGGTCTATCATGAACAATTTAGAGTAATTAACAGATTTTTCCTAGTTATTCATAGGCCCTCCAATACATACATTAAAAAGTGTTTTCTTTCTCATTCATGTGTGGTGTCACTGGGATTCCAATTTGGGTTGTAAGAGGAACTGCTTTTCTTCCTAAAAGGAACGGTGTTTTCATTATTTCTTCACCTTCCCTATCCCTTTCTTTTTAGTCCCCCATAGGAGACATGTTGTTCATCTCCATTTTTTTCCTGCCTGCAGAGCTGTTGCTTTTCAGCTGCAGCTGGGGTTTGGCTTAGGAGCAGCATAGCATCCCTTCCTGTGGGGTGAAATGCCTGAGTTAAGTTTGGACAGCTTCTGTGTACCTATCAGGCATCAGGAAATTGGCCTAAGCCTCCCTTTATTTGCCTGAACTCCTTCAATAAGAAGAGAGCTTGGTGTGACCCAAGAAAGGGGGATTCTCTCATAGCTTTTCTGGAAGACCTGTGTTGATCTTATAAGGCTTGTGAAAGTCTGGTAAAAATGGCACGCCATTGTGCAAAAGAAAATGAGCTGCTCTTTTTTTATTTTTGAGATGGAGTCCTGTTCTGTCGCCCAGGCTGGAGTGCAGTGGCATGATCTTAGCTCACTGCAACCTCTGCCTCCTTGGTTCAAGCAATTTTCCTGCCTCAGCTTCCTGAGTATCTGGGATTACAGGCATGTGCCATCATGCCCAGCTAATGTTTTGTATTTTTAGTAGAGATGGGGTTTCACCTGTTGGTCAGGCTGGTCTCGAACTCCTAACCTTGTGATCTGGCCACCTTGGCCTCCCAAAGTGCTGGGATTATAGTCATGATCCAGTGTGCCTGGTGAGCTGCTTTTTTTTTCCTTTAAATCTCAGGGTGAAAATCCTAGTGCTTCAGAATGCACTCCAGGGAATTGCAGGCTGGAGATGGTACCTATTTAGAAAGATAAGTGAAAAAAAGGCATCATTTTAATCTTCCTCCTTTTGGTGTGACCCAGGATGGAGAGGAAGACAGTGGGGGCATCACCTCTGCTGT
>NW_022451938.1:0-1261 GCF_009761245.1 Sapajus apella
CCAGCTATTTTTTGTATATTTAGTGCAAATGGGGTTTCACCACGTTGTCCAGGCTGGTCTTAAACTCCTGACCTCAGGTGTTCCACCGGCTTTGGCTTCCCAAAGCGCTGGGATTTCAGGCGTGAGACACAGAGCCTGGCCCTAGGCTTTTCTTTTATTCAGGAATGCAAATACCTCCGTCCAGAGCCGAGCCACTGAGTAGTGTCTAGCACCATCTGCTGGAAAGCTTCCGAAAAACCGAAATGACATGCTTAGAAATCTTTACATTGAGCGGGGAGCGGAGGCGCATGCCTGTATTCCCAGCACTTTGAGAGGACGAGGCGGACGGATCACGAGGTCAGGAGTTCAAGTCCATCCTGACCAACATGGTGAAATCCCGTCTCTAGTATAAAAATAAAATAAAATAAAATAGCCGGGCGTGGTGGCAGATGCCTGTAGTCCCAGCTACTCAGGAGGCTGAGGCATGGGAGGCGGAGGTTGCAGTGAGCCCATCACGCCATTGCACTCGACTCTGGCCAACAGAGCAAGACTGCGTCAAAAAAAAGAAAAAAGAAAAAGGAAAGAAATTCTTATGTTGATCAAAAATAAAATAGTGACATCCAGTGTAGCCACTTCTAGTTCCCTCGTGTGAAGCTCACAGAGCTGTGGTGTTCCCAGCTGTTGGTATGACCTGGAAGTGTTCTGTGCACATACAGGCATATGTGCATGTCCAGTCCACCTTTTAAACGGCAAATTAGAACACAACCGTAGTTCTAGTATAACTCACATTCTCCCTCCTCCTTATGTTCATTTAAAAGGTGGTTTTAGAAATCTTCCTTTGTCAGTAGAAATATTTCACTTTTTGTGGTCAGTTTTGAGACTAAATAGAAAATACTATAAGGGGCTAGGCACGATGGCTCACACCTGTAATTCTAACACTTTGAAAGGCCAAGGCAGATGGATCACTTGAGGTCAGGAGTTTGAGACCAGCATCTCCAACACAGTGAAACTCTGTCTCTACTAAAAATACAAAAATTAGCTGGTGTGGTGGTGAGTGTCTGTTATCCCAGCTACTCTGGAGGCTGAGGCATGAGAATTACTTGAACTCAGGAGGCGGAGATTGCAGTGAGTCGAGATCATGCCACTGCACTCAGCCTGGGCGATAGAGCAAAAGTGTCTCAAAAAGAAAAGAAAGAAAGAAAGAGAAAAGAAAAGAAGCACCTCATAAAAAGGAAGGCTTAGAGTGACAAGTGACAGCTCACCCAGGCCCACAGGGTTGCAA
>NW_022451939.1:0-1261 GCF_009761245.1 Sapajus apella
AGGCAAGTGGTGCGGGCCGGGCTGGTGAGGGAGTTTGCCCGGGACCTTGGTGATTGTTGCCTCATGTGAAAGTGAGCAGAGTGGGACACAGGTGCTGTCTGTCCCGCCTCCCTCGGGGCAGGGGTTCCCAGGATTAGGCAGATGAGGGGACCACAGGGCCCATTCCTGGGCAGCACAGGGGGCCTCAGGGAAGCCAGGGCAGGCAAACACTGGCAGCACACCCCAGGACAGAGTTCACTCAGACAGCTGTGCAGTGGGGAGGGTCCCCTCATGGCCCGCAGGCCTAGTCCTGCCCAGAAAGCAGCAAGCTTCCCTGAGGCTCAGCCCACTGCCACCTGGCTCTGCCCTCAATGGCTCCACCGTCCTTTGGCAGTGACCTGCAGGGGTCTGAGCTGCATGAAAGAAGCTGGCCAGTGTCCCCTCTCTGGGTCCCCAGATGGTTACTGCAGGAGAAACAAGCTTCTGTTCAGATCACTATTTTGGGTGTGGGAAGAGGCAGGCTGGTCAGGATAGCTGGTCGGGGTGCCCGCAGGGTCCCCTTCCCCTACCTCTGCACCAGTGACACTGGAACACAGCCCCTTTGTCCTTTGTGGGCAGGGTCAGTTGGTTGCTGGGGGGTGGGGGTTGATTTTATTTTCACGGTCTTCCTGGGTGGTGGGTGGAGTCTATTTTACAAATAAGAAAACAGTCCCAGAAGAGGGGCCTGTCTTGCTGAGGTCTTGCTAGCCTAGGTGGGTATTTCCTGGCTGTGGGGGCCTGGCGGGGATGGGGTCTGCCTGGCTTTCACAGGTCCATGCCCTGCAGTGCTCCACCACCTGCGGCCTGGGTGCCGTCTGGAGGCCGGTGCGCTGTAGCTCCGACCGGGATGAGGACTGCGCCCCTGCTGGCCAGCCCCAGCCTGCCCACCGCTGCTACCTGTGGCCTTGTGCCACCTGGCACTCGGGCAACTGGAGTAAGGTGTGTGAGGATGGAGCCAGGGCAGGGAGCCCCAGGGCACGGGGCGGAGGCCTGGGTCCCCACGGCCTGTGTTCCGAGAGCGGCAGGGGAAGGCTCTGGGCTGCATGTCTGGGCACCCGATGGCACTGGATCTGAATCTCCTGGGAGTCTTCATTTTTGTCTGGCTTGGCCTGTCTTCTCCCCTCTGTTTTTCTGACTCCATCTGGACTTGTCTTTCATCAGCTTGCCTTTGTTCCTCCCTTTCTCCATCTGTCCCCGCCCATGGCAGCCCCTGGCTGGGTACCTTTTGCCTGAGGCCTGCCAG
>NW_022451940.1:0-1261 GCF_009761245.1 Sapajus apella
AAAACGGAGCTATGGTGCAGAATGATTGTCAAGGTGTATACTAAACTTACAGAGTTGAACAATTGTGTGAATGTAGCAGTTCACTAACCCTTTCTTTGGAGAATCTGGAAAGAGATATTTCCAGCCATATGCAGACTGTTAAGAATTAGCTATAAGATCGCATCTAAATCATATGAGAAACGTCTCTTTCAAACTGCTCCACTGTGTGTTCGTTCACCTTCCGAAGCAGCATCTATGTTTAGATTCTGCGAGTTAGAAACACGTTTCTGTAAAAAGCTGCTTTTGGTTATTCCTGAGTGAAAGGGAGTATAGGGATTAATGAGAAATATCTGGCTCTAAAACAAAAAAGGAGCTATGTAGCAGAATGCTTGTCAAGGCGTATATTAACCTTACAGAGTTAAACAATTGTGTGAATGTAGAAATTCAGTAACCTTTTCTTTGGAGAATCTGGAAAGAGATATTTCCAGCCATATACAGACTCTTAAGAATTAGCTTTATGATCGCATCTAAATCATACGTCAAACGTCTCTTTCAAACTGTTCCACTGTGTGTTCGTTCACCTTCGGAAGTTGCATCTATGTTTAGATTCTCCAGTTAGAAATACGTTTCTGTAAAAAGCTGCGTTTGGATATCCCTGAGTGAATGGGAGTATAGGGTTTAATGACAAATAACTGCCTCCAAAACAAAAACGGAGCTATGTAGCAGAATGATTGTCAAGCTGTATATTAAACTTACAGAGTTAAACAATTGTGTGAATGTAGCAGTTCACTAACCCTTACTTTGGAGAATCTGGAAAGAGATATTTCCAGCCATATGCAGACTCTTAAGAATTAGCTATAAGATCGCATCTGAATCATAGAAGAAACGTCTTTTTCAAACTGCTCCAGTGTGTGTTCTTTCACCTACGGAAGTTGCATCTATGTTTAGATTCTGCGAGTTAGAAACACGTTTCTTCAAAAAGCTGCGTTTGGATATTCCTGAGTGAATGGGAGTATAGTGTTTAATGAGAAATATCTGGCTCTAAAACAAAAACGGAGCTATGTAGAAGAATGATTGTCAAGGTGTATATTAAACTTACAGAGTTAAACAATTGTGTGAATGTAGCAGTTCACTAACCCTTTCTTTGGAGAATTTGGAAAGAGATATTTCCAGCCATATGCAGACTCTTAAGAATTAGCTATAAGATCGCATCTAAATGATACGAGAAACGTCTTTTTTCAAACTGCTCCACTGTGTCTTCGTTCACCTTCGGAAGTTGCAT
>NW_022451941.1:0-1260 GCF_009761245.1 Sapajus apella
TATCTTGCATTTCTCCCCATGCTATCCTCCCAACTCCCCACCCCCCCGCTGTCCCTCCCCTATTTTCCCCCAATAGAACCCAGTGTGTAGTGCTCCCCTCCCTGTGTCCACATATTCTTTGTTCAACACCTGCCTATGAGTGAGAACATGTGGTGTTTGATTTTCTGCTCTTGTGTCAGTTTGCTGAGAATGATGGTTTCCAGGTTCATTCATGTCCTTACAAAGGACACGAACTCATCCTTTTTGATGGGTGTGTAATATTCCATGGTGTATATGTGCCACATTTTCCCTGTCCAGTCTATCATCAATGGGCATTTGGGTTGGTTCCAGGTCTTTGCTACTGTAAACAGTGCTGCAATGAACATTCATGTGCATGTGTCCTTATAGTAGAACGATTTATAATCCTTTGGATATATACCCAGTAATGGGATTGCTGGGTCAAATGGAATTTCTATTTCTAGGTCCTTGAGGAATCGCCACACGGTCTTCCACAATGGTTGAACTAATTTACACTCCCACCAACAGTGTAAAAGTGTTCCTATTTCTCCACATCCTCTCCAGCATCTGTTGTCTCCAGATTTTTTAATGATCGCCATTCTAACTGGCGTGAGATGGTATCTCAATGTAGTTTTGATTTGCATTTCTCTAATAACCAGTGATGATGAGCATTTTTTCATATGTTTGTTGGCTTCATGTATGTCTTCTTTTGTAAAGTGTCTGTTCATGTCCTTTGCTCACTTTTGAATGGGCTTGTTTGTTTTTTTCTTGTAAATCTGTTTTAGTTCTTTGTAAATTCTGGATATCAGCCCTTTGTCAGATGGGTAAACTGCAAAAATTTTTTCCCATTCTGTGGGTTGCTGATTCACTCTAATGACTGTTTCTTTTGCTGTGCAGAAGCAGTGGAGTTTGATTAGGTCCAATTTGTCTATTTTGGCTTTTGTTGCCAATGCTTTTGGTGTTTTGGTCATAAAGTCCTTGCCTATGCCTATGTCCTGAATGGTTTTGCCTAGATTTTCTTCTAGGGTTTTTTTTTTCCCATTTATTTATTTTATTGCATTTTAGGTTTTGGGGTACATGTGAAGAACATGCAAGATTATTACATAGGTACACACGCGGCAGTGTGATTTGCTGCCTTCCTCCCCATCTCCTACATCTGGCATCTCTCCCCTTGCTATCGCTCCCCAGCTCCCCACTCCCCACCGTCCCTCCCCTGTTTCCCCCCAACTGACCCCAGTGTGTAGTGCTCCCCTCCCTGTGTCC
>NW_022451942.1:0-1260 GCF_009761245.1 Sapajus apella
CAACTGCTGCACACACACATCTGTTTAAATCTGTAAGTTGATAGTACGGGTTGACAACCATTCTGGTAGAGAGATGCGTTTTTCTTTCAAATCAAGATATTTCACATTACACCCTACAGACTCCTTCTGTCTGGAATATCCAAACGCAGCTTCTAGAAGAAACGTGTTTCTAACTCGCTGAATCTAAAGATTGATGCAACTTCCTAAGGTGAACGAACACAAAGCAGAAAAGTTTAAACTAGACTTTTACACTTTGTTTTAAACACAGTCTTACTGCTAGTTTTCAAATGCCTGTAAATGGCTGGAAATTCTTTTTCCAGAATCTCCAACGAAACGGTTTCTCATCTACTGCACACACACAACAGTTTAACTCCGCAGCTTGATTGTGCAGCTTGAAAACCATCCAGGTAGATAGCTGCGTTTTTGTTTTAGAGCAAGATATTTCTCTTTACAGGCTATAAACAAATTCACTCTGGAATATCCAAATGCAGCTTTTCGAAGAAACGTGTTTGTAACTCGCTGAATCTAAACATAGATTCAACTTCCTAAGCTGAACGAACACAAAGCAGAGCAGTTTCAACTAGATGTTTCTCCTGTGCTTTAAACGCAGTCTTACTGCTAGTTCTTATATGCCTGTATATGGCTGGAAATATCTGTTTCCAGATTCTCCAAAGAAAGGATTTCTGAACTGCTGCACACATACATCAGTTTAACTGTGTAAGTTGACCGTATAGCTTGACAACCATTATGCTAGATAGCTGCGTTTTTGTTTGAGTGAGATATGTCTCACTAAAGCCTATAGTCTCTGTCACTCTGGAATATCCAAACGCAGCTTTTAGAAGAAACGACTTTCTAACTCGCTGAATCTAAACATAGATGCAACTTAGTAAGGTGAACGAAAACAAAGCAGAGCACTTTGAAATAGATGTTTCTCCTGTGTTTTAAACGCAATCTCACTGCTAGTTCTCATAGGCCCCTGAATGGCTGGAAATGACAGTTTCCAGACTCTCCAAGAAACGATTTCTCAACTGCTGCACACACACATCAGTTTAACTCTGTAAGTTGATTGTACGGCTTGACAACCGTTCTGGTAGATAGCTGCATTTTTCTTTTAGAGCAAGATATTTCACATTACACCGTAGAGACTCCTTCTCTCTGGAATATCCACACGCAGCTTCGAGAAAAAACGTGTTTCTAACTCGCTGAATCTAAAGATAGATCCAACTTCCTAAGGTGAAGGAACACAAAGCAGAGCAGTTT
>NW_022451943.1:0-1260 GCF_009761245.1 Sapajus apella
GAGTGGAGAGTGTCAGTGTGGTCTGCGAGAAAGACTTACTGGTTGTCAGTCCTCAGAAAGGTCTGCCTCTCCCAGTGCTGTACTGACCTGCAGCTCAAGAAGAGCAGGGACCTCATGGTCCACCCTGAAAGGTGATCATCTACTAGTTCTAGCCTGTCTAGCATGGAAATGGAGAGAATGCTTCCTGCTGTCTTAGTCCACTTGGTTGTCAAGAGAGGGTGATATTTTGAGAAATGCTACCATTTCCTTATGTTGTCTGGAATAACTGGTATCATCTCTTGAGTTGTGGAACCTAGTGAGAAAGTTATTCCAACCACAGAATTTTTGGGGAGTGTGTTTTTTTTTTTTTTTCAATTATATATTTGTTTCTTCCATAGAAAACCTAAATAATTACGATCTACTTTTCTGTAATATGTAAGCTGCATCCTCCATGGCATTGGTGCATGTTCATTTCAAATACAGAATTACATGAATACATTTAATGTATACAAAGTGTCTACTGGGATGCTAAAATGACACCAATTTAATTGCCTTCAAATTTTTCCTGAGGGGTTTTCTCAGGGAAGGATGAGTTATGAGTGCTTATATGAAATAGAAGGGAAATCTCCATGACTTATTTTGGCTACCTTCACTGTAGGTTATAAAATAAGTATTCTAGGCAAGACTTGTATCAACTTCCTATATCTGCTGTAGCAGGTGAGGCCCACGTTACCTGCTTAAATCAGTAATGGAGATCTGTAGAAACTGGTTTCCCTTAGACAAAGGAAGGTGTAGTCATAGTTGGATCTTACCTGGTTTTCTGGTGGATAGTCTGTTTCCTTGACCCTTTTCCACTTTTCAGTAGCCTGTGATTCTTGGCTTTTGCCTCTGTTTTTGCTTGGAGAGCTGCTCTGTTTCTTGAAATACGATTCTCATTCTGCTTCCTCCACCTTTTTTCTCAGTTGATTCAGCTTTGGATGACCAAGGACCTCCTGTATAATTGAGAATTAGCTCTGCATCTTAGCTGGTACTGGCAAGGTTAATTCTATCTGTCCCCTGACTTCTCCCTTGTCATGGCCCAAGACATGTTCACAGCTTCTAGGACTAGAATATGGAAATCTTAAGAGTTCATGAATATGTGGCATATTCAGTGCCTTCTTTGGAAATGAGCTGAGGAAGTACAGAGGGGGAGGGATATGGAACTGAGGACAGGGAGAAGAGCAGCCATTAGAGCAGGCAGGATTGAGTGCCTCCTTTGTGGAGGTGACTGAGGCTCAATCC
>NW_022451944.1:0-1260 GCF_009761245.1 Sapajus apella
TATCTTGCATTTCTCCCCATGCTATCCTCCCAACTCCCCACCCCCCCGCTGTCCCTCCCCTATTTTCCCCCAATAGAACCCAGTGTGTAGTGCTCCCCTCCCTGTGTCCACATATTCTTTGTTCAACACCTGCCTATGAGTGAGAACATGTGGTGTTTGATTTTCTGCTCTTGTGTCAGTTTGCTGAGAATGATGGTTTCCAGGTTCATTCATGTCCTTACAAAGGACACGAACTCATCCTTTTTGATGGGTGTGTAATATTCCATGGTGTATATGTGCCACATTTTCCCTGTCCAGTCTATCATCAATGGGCATTTGGGTTGGTTCCAGGTCTTTGCTACTGTAAACAGTGCTGCAATGAACATTCATGTGCATGTGTCCTTATAGTAGAACGATTTATAATCCTTTGGATATATACCCAGTAATGGGATTGCTGGGTCAAATGGAATTTCTATTTCTAGGTCCTTGAGGAATCGCCACACGGTCTTCCACAATGGTTGAACTAATTTACACTCCCACCAACAGTGTAAAAGTGTTCCTATTTCTCCACATCCTCTCCAGCATCTGTTGTCTCCAGATTTTTTAATGATCGCCATTCTAACTGGCGTGAGATGGTATCTCAATGTAGTTTTGATTTGCATTTCTCTAATAACCAGTGATGATGAGCATTTTTTCATATGTTTGTTGGCTTCATGTATGTCTTCTTTTGTAAAGTGTCTGTTCATGTCCTTTGCTCACTTTTGAATGGGCTTGTTTGTTTTTTTCTTGTAAATCTGTTTTAGTTCTTTGTAAATTCTGGATATCAGCCCTTTGTCAGATGGGTAAACTGCAAAAATTTTTTCCCATTCTGTGGGTTGCTGATTCACTCTAATGACTGTTTCTTTTGCTGTGCAGAAGCAGTGGAGTTTGATTAGGTCCAATTTGTCTATTTTGGCTTTTGTTGCCAATGCTTTTGGTGTTTTGGTCATAAAGTCCTTGCCTATGCCTATGTCCTGAATGGTTTTGCCTAGATTTTCTTCTAGGGTTTTTTTTTTCCCATTTATTTATTTTATTGCATTTTAGGTTTTGGGGTACATGTGAAGAACATGCAAGATTATTACATAGGTACACACGCGGCAGTGTGATTTGCTGCCTTCCTCCCCATCTCCTACATCTGGCATCTCTCCCCTTGCTATCGCTCCCCAGCTCCCCACTCCCCACCGTCCCTCCCCTGTTTCCCCCCAACTGACCCCAGTGTGTAGTGCTCCCCTCCCTGTGTCC
>NW_022451945.1:0-1260 GCF_009761245.1 Sapajus apella
GCCCGCCTTGGCCTCCCAAAGTGCTGGTATTACATGTGTGAGCCACCACGCCCGGCCTGTCATCTGGTTTTCTAATGTCACCAAGTGAATACAAGACCTGTGCCAACAGGACCAAGCATGATGTCATCCTCACGGTGTTTCTTTTTCTCTTATTGCAGTTGAATCCTGCGGCCCCGTATCCCCACCGTACGTATTCTTTTTCTTTTAAACAGTTACTGAGACATAGTTGACATGCAAACCAATTCACCCATTTAAAATAGGTGATTCAGTGTTTTTACTATATTGACAGGGTTGTGCAGCCATTGTGACAATCTAATTTTAGAAGCTCTTGATTCCCCCTCAAAAACTTATTAGTGGTGACTCCTCTGTTTTCCCCAACCCCCACACCCCTGGTTCTAGGCAGCCCTCATCTACTTCCTGTTTGCATAGTACACTGCCTTTCTGTATTCACCGGTTGTTCAAATGACTATTTCACATTGATGAGGTTGCCCTAGCTAGGAAGCCAAGGCTCTTTCATTTCTTTCTACCCCTCTCCTTTGCCTCCCTTCAGCACCAAGGAGAATGGCCCAGCAGCAGCTCAGTCCGTGCTTATCTACCACCCAGCTCCACACACTCCAGCCCCCGTCCACATTCCCCAAAGCTCCCTGTGAGATTCCTCAGCAGCACCAATGCCCTGACTGTCACTCTGTGTTCTCTTAGGTCCTTTTCTTCTACTCAGCTCTATAATGGAAGATGCCGAGGAGGAGGAGGAGATGCCCTCTGACCTGGTTAGATGCATTTGTTCATCTCGAGGAGAAATGTCTTTTTCTGGGGCTTCTAGAATATCCAATGAATATCATTTTTGACTGCCTTGTGAATCAGACCTCAGTTGTCATGGACTCTAGTGACCAGTCACTGGAGTTTATGACCGACTGAGGCCTGATTGATGATGTCAGTCAAAAGGTGGCATAACTTACAAACTGGTCGTGAGCATATTTCTCAGTAGCACCCTTGCCTTCTTGAAAAATTACTTTGTATTTGCCAGCTGACATGAACACTTGCTAAATATTCCAAAACACCCTACTGCCTTTTCCACAAGCATCTTCTGTGCTTTATTTGGGGACCAGTGACATGGTTTTCTAATGTCACCAAGTGAAAAGACCTGCACCAGCCGCACCCAGCATGATCTGATGCTCATGGTGTTTTGTGTTTGTTTCTCTTGTTGCAGACCACCTCTACAGCCCCAATTGACCACCGTAAGTGTTCTTTTTCTTTTAAACC
>NW_022451946.1:0-801 GCF_009761245.1 Sapajus apella
TATAGGGTGTAATGAGAACTATCTGGCTCAAAAACCAAAACGGAGCCATGTAGCTGAATGATTGTCAAGGTGTATATTCAACATATAGAGTTAAACAGATGTGTGAATGTAGCAGTTCAGAAACCCTTTCTTTGGAGAATCTGGAAAGAGATGTTTCCAGCCATAAACAGGCTCATAAGAATTAGCGGTAAGATCGCGTCTAAACCACAGGAGAATCGTACTTTCAAGCTGCTCTTATGCGTTCGTTCACCTTCGGAATTTGCATCTATGTTTAGATTCAGCGAGTTAGAAACAGGTTTCTTCTAAATGTTGCGTTTGGATATTTCTGAGTGAATGGGAATAATGGGTATAATGAGAACTATCTGGCTCTAAAACAAAAGCGGAGCTATGTAGCAGAATGATTGCCAAGGTGTATATTAAACTTACAGAGTTATACCATTTTTTGAATGTAGCAGTTCACTAAACTTTCTTTGGAGAATCTCGAAAGAGATATTTCCATCTATATACAGACTCCTAAGAATTAGCTTTAAGATCGTATCTAAACCACTGGAGAAATGTCTCTTTCAAACTGCTCAGGTGTGTGTTCGTTCACCTTAGGAAGATCAATATATGTTTAGATTCAGCGAGTTAGAAACACGTTTCTGCAAATAGCGGAGTTTGGATATTCCTGAGTGAATGGGAGTATAGGGTGTTTTGAGAAATATCTGGCTCTAAAACAAAAGCGGAGCTATGTAGCAGAATGATTGTCAAGGCGTATATTAAACTTACTGAGTTAAACAATTGTGTGAATGTAGCAGTTGA
>NW_022451946.1:811-1260 GCF_009761245.1 Sapajus apella
TTCTTGAGTGAATGGGAGTATACCGTGTAATGAGAAATATCTGGCTCTAAAACAATAACGGAGCTATGTAGCAGAATGATTGTCACGGTGTACATTAAACTTACAGAGTTAAACAATTCTGTTAATGTAGCAGTTGAATAACCCTTTCTTTGGAGAATCTGGTAAGAGATATTTCCAGCAATATACACACTCTTACGAATTAGCTATAAGATCGCGTCTAAATCACATTAGAAACGTCTCTTTCAAAGTGCTCTGCTGTGTGTTCGTTCACCTTCGGAGGTTGCATCTATGCTTAGATTCAGCGAGGTAGAAACACGTTTCTCCAAAAAGCGGAGTTTGGATATACTTGAGTGAATGGGAATAATGGGTGTAATGAGAAATATCTGGCTCTAAAACAAAAGGGCAGCTATGTAGCAGAATGATTCTAAAGGTGTATATTAAACTTACAA
>NW_022451947.1:0-1260 GCF_009761245.1 Sapajus apella
ACGGACAGTCACAGGCACACAGAGGCCGGCGGGCTCCCGTGCGCCTCGGCCAACCTCTGCACTGCACCTGCACCTGCACCGCGCCGCAGGCAGGTGAAGCCAGGAGTCCGGCCCGCCAGCCAGCGGCCGCTCTTATAGAGACCTGGCGGCCCCACCCTTTCCTGAATATGCATGAGCTCCGGGGACCAAGGGCGGGGTAGCCCGCCCTCTCAAGCCAGAAACCACAGGGACCAGGGCCTTGGGGGGTGGTCGGGGCTGGGGCCTGAGCGGCGGGGGAAGGGGGAAGGACAGCCGGGACGTCGGGGGCTGGCCCTCTGGGGTTCCCCAGGAATTACAGACGCCTGGAATCCCCGCTACTTGGCAGGCTGAGGCAGGAGAATGACTGGGACCCGAGGGGTGGAGGTTGCAGAGAGCCGAGATCGGCCGATTGCACTCCAGCCTGGGCGAGCGTGCGGGACTCCGTCTCAAAAAAGACAACCCAGAGGTATTCCAACACAGAAAACCCCAAGTCCAATCAAGAATGAAAACAACATTGAAAAAAACCCAAGTCAAAAGGTCACATCCTGCATTTGCCTTAGGAGTCGTCCACTTGGCACTCTGCCATGCGTACTTTCCTTCCTTTTGTTCCTGATCCATAGGTTTTGAATACACTTCGACTGCCGCTCTCAATCTTGCCTCGGTCTCTCCTGCTTTATGGCCCTCGGTGGAGCTGCTTCTTCCGAGGAGGCAAGAATCGTGGTTTCCGCAGACTCACACCCACAGCAGTTCATTTCCCTGTAACAGGTAACAAACAGGTAGGAGAAATGAGGAACCTCACCTAGGTGCCGGTCCAGAAATATGTCACAATACCATATTAGGGGTGCTCCCAAGAAAGAGTCATTACCTAGGTGAAGCGTTTAGAACTATATCCCAGCACCTCCTGTGGGTAGGGCAAAGGAAGGAGAGAACCGTTAAAGAACCTAGCACCTAGAAGCCGTGCTCAGCTACATGTCACGATCAGCCCAGTGGGAAAAGCCAAGGCGTTAGACGAGAGGCACATCAGGCAGGTGCTGAGTCACGTCATATGTCACAGTCTCCTCGGTGGACGCTTCCCAGGAAGAAAAGGAGACACGCATGATCTAGCAGAAGAGACCAAAAGGATGGAACGATGCTTCCCGCGGGCAAGACTCCAGGCAATAAAATCACAGCTCCTGTGTGCTGGGCTCTTTGTTTAGTAAGCATAGCCCAGTCAGGAGAGCAGAGGGACCTCACCTAGGCGCT
>NW_022451948.1:0-625 GCF_009761245.1 Sapajus apella
ATGGGAGTATAGGGTGTAATGAGAAATATCTGGCTCTAAAACAAAAATGGAGCTATGTAGCTGAATGATTGTAAAGGTGTATATTCAACACATAGAGTTAAACAGATTTGTAAGGTAGCAGTTCGGAAAACCTTTCTTTGGAGTATCTGGAAAGAGATATTTCCAGCCATAAACAGGCTCATAAGAATTAGCGGTAAGATCGCGTCTAAACCACAGGAGAAACTCTATTTCAACCTGCTCTGCTCTGTGTTCGTTGACCTTAGGAAGTTGCATCTATGTTTCGATTCAGCGAGTTAGAAACACGTTTCTTCTGAAATTTGCGTTTGGATATTCCTGAGTGAATGGGAGTATAGGGTGTAATGAGAAATATCTGGCTCTAAAACCAAAACGGAGCTATGTAGCAGAATGATTGTCAAGGTGTATATTCAACTTAGAGAGTTAAACAGATATGTGAATGTAGCAGTTCAGAAAACCTTTCTTTGGAGAATCTGGGAAGAGATATTTCCAGCCATATACTGGCTCCTAAGAATTAGCGGTAATATCGCGTCTAAACCACAGGAGAATCGTCTCTTTCAAACTGCTCTCTTATGTGTTCGTTCACCTTCGGATGTTGCATCTATGTTTA
>NW_022451948.1:725-1260 GCF_009761245.1 Sapajus apella
TTTCAACCTGCTCTGCTCTGTGTTCGTTGACCTTAGGAAGTTGCATCTATGTTTCGATTCAGCGAGCTAGAAACACGTTTCTTCTGAAATTTGCGTTTGGATATTCCTGAGTGAATGGGAGTATAGGGTGTAATGAGAAATATCTGGCTCTAAAACCAAAACGGAGCTATGTAGCAGAATGATTGTCAAGGTGTATATTCAACTTAGAGAGTTAAACAGATATGTGAATGTAGCAGTTCAGAAAACCTTTCTTTGGAGAATCTGGGAAGAGATATTTCCAGCCATATACTGGCTCCTAAGAATTAGCGGTAATATCGCGTCTAAACCACAGGAGAATCGTCTCTTTCAAACTGCTCCGCTGTGTGTTCGTTCACCTTCGGATGTTGCATCTATGTTTAGATTCTGCGAGTTAGAAACACGTTTCTCCAAATAGCGGCGTTTGGATATTCCTGAGTGAATGGGAGTATAGGGTGTAATGAGAAATATACGGCTCTAAAACAAAAACGGAGCTATGTAGCAGAATGATTGTCAAGGT
>NW_022451949.1:0-1260 GCF_009761245.1 Sapajus apella
TTTTTTGGTTGGTAGGCTATTAATTGCTGCCTCAACTTCAGCCTTTGATATTGGTCTATTCAGGGTTTCAACTTCTTCCTGGTTTAGGCTTGGGAGGATGCAAGTGTCTAGGAATTTATCCATTTCTTCCACGTTTACTGGTTTATGTGCACAGAGTTGTTTGTAGTAATCTCTGATGGTAGCTTGTATTTCTGTGGAATCTGTGGTGATATTCCCTTTATCGTTTTTTATTGCATCTATTTGATTCTTTTCTCTTTTCTTTTTTATTAATCTGGCTAGTGGTCTGTCTATTATGTTGATCTTTTCAAAAAAACAGCTCCTGGATACCATCTCACGCCAGTTAGAATGGCAATCATTAAAAAGTCTGGAGACAACAAATGCTAGAAAGGATATGGAGAAATAGTAACACTTCTACACTGTTGGTGGGAGTGTAAATTAGTTCAACCACTGTGGAAGACAGTGTGGCAATTCCTCAAGGACCTAGCAATAGAAATTACATTTGACCCAGCAATCTCATTACTGGGTATATATCCAAGGGATTATATATTGTTCTACTATAAAAACACATGCACACATATGTTCACTGTGGCACTGTTTACAATAGCAAAGACCTGGAACCAACCCAGATGCCCATCAATGATAGACTGGACAAGGAAAATGTGGCACATATACACCATGGAATACTATGCAGTCATGAAAAACAATAAGTTTGTGTCCTTTGTAGGGACATGGATGAATCTGGAAACCATCATTCTCAGCCAACTGACACAAGGAGAGAAAATCAAACACCACATGTTCTCACTCATTGGCTGGTGTTGAACAGTGAGAACACATGGACACAAAGAAGGGAGCATCACACACTGGGGCCCGTTGAGGGGGAATAGGGGAGGGACAGCTGGGGGTAGGGAGGTTGGGGAGGGAAAATGCCAGATATAGGTGACGGGGGGATGGAGGCAGCAAACCACATTGCCATGTGTGTACCTATGCAACAATCCTGCATGTTCTGCACATGTACCGCAGAACCTAAAGTACAATAAAATATATAAATAAATAAATAAATACAATTTTTTAAAAATCCCATTCTGTTGGTTGCTGGTTCACTCTAATGATGGTTTCTTTTGCTATACAGAAGCTCTGAGGTTTAATTAGATGTCATTTGTCTATTTTAGCTTTTGTTGCCAATGCTTTTGGTGTTTTAGTTATGAAGTCCTTGCCTATGCCTATGTCCTGAATGGTTTTGCCTAGGTTTTCTTCTAGAGT
>NW_022451950.1:0-1259 GCF_009761245.1 Sapajus apella
CAACTGCCAGACAGAGGGATCAGAGCTGCAACAGAGGTTTCCACCTTATATAAGGTCTTCAGGGAGGGCCTCCCAGAGGAGGTGATGGCTAAACTGAGGCTTGAGGCTAGAGTAGGAATTTCTCAGATATTCAGGGTAGGGCATTCCTGGAAGGAAGAGCTCCAAGGTCCCGAAATGGCTGTATCAAGACACCAGCTCTGGGACTTGCCGGCACCCCACTGCAGCATGAGATGGACAGTGCAGGGAGGAGCTGTGGAAAGGAGAGTCAGCAGGAGGCAGGAGTCTGTGTCCAGAAGGCCTGTGGTCAAGATAATGCTTAACACTTTTGGATGGGGGTCAGAGTGGTTTGAAGTGACGCTGACATATCAGATGCACCCAGCAGCACTTGGAGGAAGATTTGGAGAGGACCAGGCTACATAGAGCATATCAGTTCATTCATTCATTTAGTGAACACTGATCGTGGGCATATGCTACCAGGAGCTGTGCTTGGCACAGGGATTCAAAGGAAAACATCAAGGTGTTGCAGTCTACAGGGCAGACAGTGACATAATCACATCATTACTGCTCAGTGTTGGGGGCCATGGACAGCTCCCTCAGGAGGTGGGGCCTGACTGCAGAAACAGATACATCATTTTCAGGGTACTGTGTGATGCAAATTTAAATTTCCTTGATTAAAAACTAAAAACTTCCAGGCAGCAATGGCAGTATTTTAACCAATTGTAGAACGCTGCTACATGAGGGACCCTGTGTGGCTGCATCTGTCTTATGCCCGTGAAATGGCCATGGACGAATGGAATGCTTAGAAAAAAAATAAAAGGGGAAGAGCTGGACACTAGGAGTTGGGGGATGTATGGAGTAAGAAATATCATGTTCAGAAGCTGGGATGCTTACGAGGAACGGGACGTATGTTGGAAAATATAAGCAAGCAGTTTGGTGTGAAGTGCATAGGTGAGGCTAGACACCTGGGCAGAGGAGCATCTGAGCCCTGAATTCCATCGGGGAGTAACTGGAGGCCGGATCCCACAGATGACACACAAAACCACCCAACCCGACCTGCTTTTCCCAAAGCCACTCTGGATGTTCAGTGGAGGATGGATGGGGTGGGAGAGCACCTGGAAGGCTGCTGTCTGCATCGGCAGGAACATGGTGGGGGTGTGGCGAGGAGGGTATAAATGGAAGAGATGATTCCAGCAAAGTAAGGTGGAGGTGACTCCCACAGTGCTGTGTGGGGTGAGCAGGTAGAAGGTGGTGCTAATGCT
>NW_022451951.1:0-1259 GCF_009761245.1 Sapajus apella
ATGTTATTATCTTCTATAACCACTTATTGCTTAGCTGTCAATTTATTGTATAGAACTGATGATTTAGCTACTTGATTTTTCCTTACCATGACGTCAATCAGACCCTGAAAATGTATATATTCTGAGACTTGAAAAATAAAGTTGCTGTTGGAGCACTTACTCCCCAGACCTCCTGACCCTGCTTTTCTGTCTCCTATTTTTCCTGCGCACTCCCTATTCAGGTTGGAGCCCTCTTGCTGGTCACGAGTTCCTGGCATTTTTCTTCCTAATTTCTTTCATCAGATAATTCAAACACAGTGATGGGCAACAGAGATGGAAACAGAGAGACAGTTCCTAAATCGTCTTTTCTTGAAGAACTCATTTAGCGGACTCTTTGCTTATCTAGGGACAGATTAAATGGTATGCAGGTAGCCATGGGATGTTGCCACAGTGGATTTGGTAGCATGAAGAATTGAAATCACATTAAAGTAAGAAAACATTCATAGATTTAGAGTATCATGTCATTGTGTTGAGAATGATTTGGTACCTACTGTAGCTTGGGAAAGATCCTTGATCTCAGCTGTCTGAGTAATTCTGGGGAGCAGTGCCCGCTTTCCCTTCCAGTGTCTAAGGAACAGTGGTCTGCATGTGGGAATGGCAACATCTACACAGAGGCTGCGCTGTGATTGGTGGAGATTTCCAAGATATTGGCTGCAAATATGCAGGTAGGTACAGTACCTTTGGTCATCTGTATGCCTTCCTTGAAATGGTAAATGTGATCTGAACTCTAGGATGTGAATGTTAGCTGAATTAGTTTACAAGGATCTTTTCTATGGCATTCTAACTGGTTTGATCTGCCTGAACTAGGACTTAGGAGCTGTGGGACCTTTTCCTTCTGCTCTTCTTTTGCTGCTGAAAACTCATCTCTTTTCATAAAGATGAATACACCTACCTCCACATGGGAAAACAATGTGTGTAGGACCATCCCGGGTTGAGCATTTCAGCTACAGAAGTCACACCTGACAAGTTAGGAAAACTGACACGCTCTGAGTAAATCCTAATCACGGACATTTAGGAAAGTATATAGAAAGTACATTTCATTTGTTTCTTTTTGTTTCCTATGGCATCAATGGTCACAAAATATAGTGGTCCAATAAAGTGCTAATGAGAAATAGATAATTTCTCAATAGCCTAACTTAAGCCACCATGTTTGACGGAGGAAACTTCCTTTTATCCTTAGCAGCACTTTCGGGATGGTCTGGAATTTGGTTGTGGTTGCT
>NW_022451952.1:0-1259 GCF_009761245.1 Sapajus apella
CCCAAAGTGCTGGGATTACAGGCTTGAGCCACCGCGCCCGACAATTTTTGTATTTTTAATAGAGATAGGGTTTCACCACGTTCCCTAGGCTGGTCTCTAACTCCTGATCCCAGGTGATCTCCCCGCATCAGCCTCGTCTCCCAAAGTGCTGGGATTACAGATGTCAGCCACTGTGCCTGGCCTCATCCTCTGTATCTTATTATTACTACTTTTTTACTTTTTTGAGACAGAATCTCACTCTGTTGTCCAAGCTGGAGTACAGTGGTGTGATCACCACTCACTGCAGCCTCGATTTTCTTGACTCAAGTGATCCTACCTCAACCTGCCAAGTAGCTAGGACTACCAAGTATGCACTACCACGCCTGCTAATTTCTTATATTTTTTGGAGAGACAGGGTCTTGCTTTGTTGCCCAGGCTGGCCTTGAACTCCTGGGGTCAAGAAGTCTGCCCACCTCAGCCTCCCAAAGCACTGGGATTAAGGAGTGAGCCATGGGACCCAGCCTCTTTGCACCTTATTTGGTGTGGCCATACCTGGCCTTCTTTTGTTCCTCTGAAACATCAAGCTGCCAAGCTCAGCCCAATTTAGAGCCTTTATGCTTCCTGTTCCCTCCACCAGGAAGGTTCTATGTTCTTCATCTCCAGTGTCACAGCTTCTTTGAAAAATGTCCCCACCTCCTGCCCACATCTATCTAAAGCAGATACCAGCAGGCACTGTGGCTCACACCTGGACTTCCAGCACTTTGGGAGGCTGAGGTGGGAGGATCACTTGAGCCCAGAGTTTGAGACCTGCTCAGACCACATAGCAAGACCTCTGTTTTTACAGATTAAAAAAAAAAAAAAATTGCCGGGCGCGGTGGCTCAAGCCTGTAATCCCAGCACTTTGGGAGGCTGAGGCGGGTGGATCACGAGGTCAAGAGATCGAGACCATCCTGGTCAACATGGTGAAACCCCGTCTCTACTAAAAATACAAAAAATTAGCTGGGCATGGTGGTGCGTGCCTGTAATCCCAGCTACTCAGGAGGCTGAGGCAGGAGAATTGCCTGAACCCGGGAGGCGGAGGTTGCGGTGAGCCGAGATCGCGCCATTGCACTCCAGCCTGGGTAACGAGAGCGAAACTCCGTCTCAAAAAAAAAAAAAGAATACAAAGGATTTAAAATATCAGAGGGCATTACAGGTTGCAAGCCTAAGTATTGTTAATAAAAATTGTTCTGTTGTGTGCATGTGTGTACTGGGTTATCCTGTAAAATGTATTTGTTATT
>NW_022451953.1:0-1259 GCF_009761245.1 Sapajus apella
TGCAAGTAACCCTGCACATCCTCCTGTGTACGTCAGATCCTCTCTAGGTGACTTATAATTCCTGATACAGGCTACGCACCGCTTCACTTATGTCCATTCAACATACTTTTGCTTTTTGGAACTTTGGGGATTTTCTTCTCTGAATTTTTTTGATTTATAGTTGGTTTGATACAGATATGTAAATCCCACAGATATGGAGGACCGACTGTATATTTATAGTGTGAAAGATGATGTTTTGATAAGTGTCCTCATGGAGATGAGACTAACAAGGGCGATGACCCTGCAGATGTTTCGTCTTGGAATTACCCTGCGAGCTTTCCAGGTCTGCAGAGAGTAAGAATAGCACTTGTCCATCTGATTCGCGATCCTTGGAACCTCCTATGTGCTGCATAGCTGGGTGTAAATTGGAGTCCCAGAAACAAATCAGGCTCCACCTGCTTCTAGAAGCTCAGAGTCCAGGGGTGTGAACCCAGTGGAAGAATATGGGGTTATATGGACAAGTAATGATAACACCTGAAACTTTAGGCAAAAAAAAAGAGTTACATTACCCAAAGCATGAGGTGAGACATGTTTATTTGAAGAAGAGAGCACTACATTGACATTATTTTTTAAAATTTAGTAAGTTTTACTGATGACAGAAGCCCAAAAGATAGTCTGAGGGAAGATGGAACAGCATGAGGGAAGGTGGAACAGCACGTGTCTAAATGCTGTGTTAAGAGGGAGCCTCTTGTATGTCTGGACTTGTGAGTTCCTCAGTGTGACTGCAGCCTCAGGTAGGACCAGGAAGTAAGCCAGTTAGGTTGGAGAGGTGGGCAGGGGTCAAGTGAAATAGAGAATTGTGTGTTAAGCAAAGGAGTGTGTTTTCTCTCCAGCAGGCAGTGAGGACCGCAGACATTTGTAAGCAAGAAAGAGCCACGTTCAGATTCATAGTGTGAGGAAGAGCGATCCCCTAAGATGGAGACTCACGCCTTCAGGTCCCAGCTGCTGTTACATTGGAGCTGGCAAGCCTGGTTTGAGTCAGGGCCATTGTCTCCCTAGAGGACCCCCTCAAGGCCTGTCCATGATGTTCACGGACAGGAGACAACTTTCAATCCGGGCTCCGCATTTGGGAGTTCCATGTACATGCTGGTATCTGTTGGGGGTCTCTTGGGCCTCTGAGAAGGGCGAGTGATTTTTCTCTGCGTGAAAACGCCATGATCCAGCTGTGCGTATGTCACCTCCTGAGGGTCTTGTCCATCAGAGTCCTGGAGAGATGGAAA
>NW_022451954.1:0-1259 GCF_009761245.1 Sapajus apella
AAAAATTTTAGTTTTTGGCCAGGCACGGTGGTTCACATCTGTGATCCCAATCTTTGCACTTTGTGAGAATGAGGTGGGCAGGTCACCTGAGGTCAGGAGTTTGAGACCAGCCTGGCTAACATGGTAAAACCCGGCTCTATGAAAGCACAAAAATTAGCTGGGCTAATTTTACAGGTCTCATGTCCCTGTAATCCCAGTTACTTGGGAGGATGAGGCAGAAGAATGGCTTGAACCTGGGAGGCAAACGTTGCAGTAAGCTGAGATCACACCACTGCACCACTGCCTGGGTGGAGCAAAAAAAAAAAAGAAATTAGTTTTTGTAGAGACAGGAGTCTCCCTGTGTTGTCCAGGTTGGTCCCAAAACTCTTAACTTAAATGATCCTATCACTTCAGGATTACAGGTGTGAGCACACATCCATCCAACAAACTTGGAGATTGAAAGAGGCTTAAAAGACATGACAGTTCTGGGGAACAGTTATGGGCAAGAGATGCATACTAGGGAGGTTCTACTCTAAAGAAACAGAAAGAGGCCCGACGTGGTGGCTCACACCTGTAAAACCAAACGCTCTGGGAGGCCAAAAGGAAGGATCGCTTGTGCCCAGGAGTTTGGGACCAGCCTGGAAACATAGTAAGACCCTGTCTCTACAAAAAAGAAAAAAAAAAGTTTTTTCTAATTAGCCAGGAATGGCGGTACATACCTATAGTCCTGGCTACTCAGGAGGCTGAGGGAAGATGATCACTTGAGCCCAAGAGGTCAAGGCTGCAGTGAGCCATGATCGCACTACTGCACTCCAGCCTGGGTGATCGAGCAAGAACCTGCCTCAGAAAAAAAAAAAAAGGAACAGAAAGAAGCAATTACTGTGAATGTCAGGGTTGGGGAATACTTCTGGAAAGAAGGGAGGGGCTGGCATTGTGCCCATCTCCAGCCCCTTCTGGAAGAACAGAGGCTAGTGGGGAAGACAGCAGCACAAGCGGAGAGTCAGGCTGCAGCACCAGGGTGTTCCCCCTTCCATCTTCCTGCCTCCTTGCCTTTTCCTTTGGGGAACAGGAGCATGGTTTTCTTTCTTCTTTGCCTTTCTAACTAGATACAATTTCTGATGGGAGAATTTACATACAGGATGTATAGCATCAACATGAACGGCCAGCTGGAATTCACAGTTTCACTGATACCCCAGCCAGGCACATCCCTGATCCCTCTGCTAAGTACATCTGGATGTTGCTGCTGACCAGGATTCTCAGCCACATGCTCGGTGCCTACT
>NW_022451955.1:0-1259 GCF_009761245.1 Sapajus apella
AATCAAGTATGGTAAGTGTATTGTAGTGTGGAATTTTCAGGAACCGTGTACTGAAAAGCTTTCCTATCCTCTTGAATCCCTTTTCTCAAGAAACAGGACAGTCACAAAAGTCTTCCTTTCCTGAACGTCTGTCTGGAAGAGAACAAGAACTCCCACTTGTAAAATGTATTCAGAGCCAACTCCCTTATTGCCACTACAGAACTAGGAATCTACTGTGCAGGGGCAAGCCACTGAAACCAGAGTCCTAGGGGCACAGGTTCAACCCCTCAGGTATTGTCATGGGAACCGAGGTCCCCACCAAAGACTTGTTGAGAAGCAGCTCCCCCTCTCTTTCTTATGAAATCAGAACCTTAGTCTGCAGTGCAGGGCAGCAGATATGGAGGGTGATGACACCAACGGAGAACACTGGAGCTGTAGGAGGAAACACCTGGGAAAACAGGAGGACTCTACCCCAGGGGAAGGGGCAGGAACACACAGACCAGCATCTCATCTGGGGAAGGGGCAGGAACACTTGCAAGGTCACGCCCAGACTCAGGGTCACAATGTCTTTTTAGGAATATGGACCCAGGAATATTAACTGTTTAATGCCTTTTACCATTAAAAAAATCGTCGGTTAAATAAAACACTTGAATGCACCTGAGGGAGCAGAAAGAGATTCTTGGGAAGACAGAACACTCCGAAGAGACAAAGTCAAGCAGAAAAAGACAAAGAAGGTATCATTGGAAGATTTGTAATCCATGGTGGACATAGAACAGACTTCAGTTAGTTTTTAAAACCTTTATGTCTGTTGATAGTAATTTATGTGATGAAATTGCCAGCCTCAGCAGTGGAATCTTATTATCCCCTTCAGGGACGACTGTCCATTGGGCATGTGGTGAAGTTCTAGTCATGGAGGCAGGGGATATGGTCTGTTGAGGTGTTCCTGGTCCCTCAGAGGAGAATTGCAAAAATGTTTCTTCCCCACTTCCAGGTGATATTTAATACACGTGTTACTCTTGGGAATGTTGCCTCCATGTCACGGCATGATGGGAGTCACCTGAGGGGCGAAGCTGAATTTCTGGATGCATCAGTGTGGAAAATTGAGAAAAGAAACTGCCTGGGCACATGAGCTGTCAAACCATTCGATCCTGGAGCCACTCACATCCAGCCTTCTTGTTTCATTAGGTTGTGATTTTCCTCATTGTTTGGTCAGCCTAGGTTGTCTCTCTCCCGTCTCTGCTGAAATAGTCACACATAATAATCTAGAGGCATTAAGATAA
>NW_022451956.1:0-1259 GCF_009761245.1 Sapajus apella
ATTGGAGAACAGTGCAGATGTTACATTAGCATCAGGGCACCGTGTGGGTAGTATTACATTAGCATTAGAAGCAATGGTGTGGATATCAGATTAGCATTAGAGTATGGTATTATATTGGTGTTAGGGCACGGTGTGATTATTATAGTAGAGGTCACTGTGAGAACATATCTTAGCAGCCACTGTGTCTCGGACATTGACAATGACATCAGGGTATAGTCATAAGGATGGGATTTGGGGATTTCATTCTTCTAGATGAATTTCTTCCTTGGCTGAGTACCCTAAAGACTCTCTTCTCTGCACTCAGGGCCGTGGAAAAGAAGCTGTTTACTCACCAATGAACAACACCTATTTGACACGACCCTCCTGCTGCCCTGAGAAAGTCAAAGCTCCTCGCTGCTTCTGGCACCTCAGAGGAAAGTTGGTGAGGAGTGGGTTCGCGCGCCCTCTGGTGGCGCCAGAGCTCAGCACAGACACTCTTGCTCAGTTTCTCGGCAGACATTCACCCCCACCTGCCTGTCCTGAAATACCTACAAAATTCAATATTGAGTTTATTCAGTGTAATAATTTTGGAAATTCAAACCAAAATGAAGCCCACTGTAGCCATATCCTTACCAAAATGGTGATGGAAGACTTTGAAAGCCGTGTAGAATGAAATGAATATATACACAAAATAAGAAAAACAAAAACCTACTCAAAATAGTCCAGAGACTATAATTTGAAATGCAAAACTATAAAAAATCTAAAAGAAACTCTATGTGACGATGAGTTTGGTGTTGAGTTTTAACATACAACATTAAACGCCAACTCATGAAAATATTGATAACAGGCTTTATAAACTAAGTATTCTACTGTGAAAAACTGTATTCAGAGAACAAAAAGACAAGACAGATGTGAGAAGGTATTTACAAAATACATAAGTGATTTTAAAACTGGGTAAACATCTGAACAGATACTCAACCACAGCAAATATGCCGATAGTAGGCTGGGCATGGTGGATGCCCATCTCTACTAAAAATACAAAAATTACCCAGGCGTGGTGGTGCATGCCTGTAATCCCAGCTACTCAGGAGGCTGAGGCAGGAGAATTGCTTGAATCCGGAGGGCAGAGGTTGCAGTGAGCTGAGGTTGTGCCACTGCACTCCAGCCTGGGCAGGAAGAGCGGAACCCTATCTCAAAACAAATAAAGAACAACAACAAAACAGGCTAACAAAATGCTGCGGCAGGGTATGGCTTGAGAAGTCATTTCTGAGACAGGGGAT
>NW_022451957.1:0-535 GCF_009761245.1 Sapajus apella
AAACATAGATGCAACTTCCGAAGGTGGACGAACACACAGTGGAGCAGTTTGTAAGAGACGTTTCTCGTACGATTTAGATGCGATCTTATAGCTAATTCTTAAGAGTCTGCATATGGCCAGAAATATCTCTTTCCAGATTCTCCAAAGAAAGTGTTAGTGAACTGCTACATACACACAATTGTTTAACTCTGAAAGTTTAATACACACCTTGATAATCATTCTGCTACATAGCTCCGTTTTTATTTTAGAGCCAGGTATTTCTCATTAAACCCTATACTCCCATTCACTCAGGAATATCCAAACGCAGCTTATTCAGAAACGTGTTTCTAACTGGAGAATCTAAACATAGATGCAAGTTCCGAAGGTGAACGAACACACAGTGGAACAGTTTGAAAGAGACGTTTCTCGTACGATTTAGAAGGGATCTTATAGCTAATTCTTAAGAGTCTGTATATGGCTGGAAATATCTCTTTCCAGATTCTCCAAAGAAAGTGTTAGTGAACTGCTAAATTCACACAATTGTTTAACTCTGTAA
>NW_022451957.1:635-1259 GCF_009761245.1 Sapajus apella
TTTACTCCCATTCACTCAGGAATATCCAAACGCAGCTTTTTACAGAATTGTGTTTCTAACTGGAGAATCTAAACATAGATGCAAGTTCCGAAGGTGAACGAAAACAAGTGGAGCAGTTTGAAAGAGACGTTTCTCGTACGATTTAGATGTGATCTTATCGCTAATTCCTAAGAGTCTGCATATGGCTGGAAATATCTCTTTCCAGAGTCTCCAAAGAAAGTGTTAGTGAACTGCTACATTCACACAATTGTTTGCCTCTGTATGTTTAATACACACCTTGACAATCATTCTGCTACATAGTTCCGTTTTAGTTTTAGAGCCAGATATGTCTCATTAAGCCCTATACTCCCTTTCACTCAGGAGTATCCAACGCAGATTTTTGGACAAACGTGTTTCTAACTCGCAGAATCTAAACATAGATGCAACTTCCGAAGGTGAAGGAACGCACACTGGAGCAGTTTGAAGGAGACGTTTCTCGTATGATTTAGATGCGATCTTAAAGCTAATCCTTAAGAGTCTGTATATGGCTGGAAATATCTCTTTCCAGATTCTCCAAAGAAAGGATTAGTGAACTGTCACATTCACACAATTGTTTAACTCTGTAAGTTTAATACACACCTTGAG
>NW_022451958.1:0-1258 GCF_009761245.1 Sapajus apella
AAATACAAAAATTAGCTCAGTGCAGTGGCAGGTGCCTGTAATCTCAGCTATTTGGGAAGCTGAGGCAGGAGAATCGCTGGAACCTGGGAGGCAGAGGTTGCAGTGAGCCAAGATCGTGCCACTGCAATCTAGCCTGGGTGACAGAGCAACATTCCATCAAAAATTACAAGATAATAAATAAATAAAAATTTAATGAGCTTTTCCATTTTAACTAAAGAATGGTAATTCTAGACTTCTGCCACAACATTATGGTTGACAAAACATTCTTAATTCATTTTAAATAGATCTGACTTTAGATCCTGAAACAGCAAGTCATAATCTTGTATCTCTGATGATAGAATACAGTGAGATTTGGAAAGACACCCAAAAGACTCATGATCCAAAAAAGACTAATGCTGGTATTCCTAGAAGGAAGAGAAAGAGAACAAAATTAAACTGGATAGACCTAACAGTGTTGTTTGTAAGAATTGCCTTCCCAGGAGATGGAAAAAGACACTATCATGATGGGATTAATTCTTTAGTATTCGGCTACAGAAATGTAATAATTTTACTGAAGTCATTACAGTGGGTAGAGTGGCAAGAGTTCTTCTGCTAAAAGTAAAACCCAGTAATAGTAGGATTTTTCTGGACAATGAAGTGGGTGAGGTTTAATCTTATAACCTGAATGCCAGGTCTCATATCTTTTCTTCAAGTGATATTTTTATGAATCTGTTTAGGCTGTGTTTCCCACTGAGTGTGATTTATAACCACATATAATTGGTATAGTAATAGACTATGAATGGAAGATTTAAAAACTATTTTCTATTTTATTTAGGAGAGAAGCTCTACAATTCTGAATTCTATCTGTACCACTTATAAGCAGAAAAAGGCGTTTTATTTCATTATTTTAGCAACTATCAATAAAATATTATTTTAAAAGGCCTACTCTTCAGAGATGTATTGGGAATAAATTGTAAAGTACTTTTGATATTCTAAGAGGATAGTGTACTTAGTCAATATTTCAATGCTTTCCACATTATGAATTTTATCAAAATTATGTAATTATTAGCTCAATCCAGTAACAAAACAGGCTTATATAAAAACAAAAATCTCCTGAGTCATGCCATCCTTTGCCAAATTCCTGGTAAACAGAGGCATGATTTATTCTAGTGACCTTGCTATTTCTCCATGACTGTAATACGTCTGATGTTAGCCATTTCAAATTAACATTATATTAGGTAAACTGAGAATTTAGATCTATCACACCACCCAGGCACAT
>NW_022451959.1:0-1258 GCF_009761245.1 Sapajus apella
AGAAACGTGTTTCTATCTCACTGATTCTAAACATAGATGCAACTTCCGAGGGTGAACGAACAGACAACGGAGCAGTTTGAAAGAGACGTTTCTCCTGTGATTTACATGCGCTCTTAAAGCTAATTCTTAGGAGCCTGAACATGGCTGGAAATATCCCTTTCCAGATTCTCCAAAGAAAGGGTTTCTGAACTGCTACGTTCTCACAATTGTTTAACTCTGTAAGTTTAATATACACCTTGACAATCATTCTGCTACATAGCTCCGTTTTTGCTTTAGAGCCAGATATTTCTCCTTACACCCTATACTCCCAATAACCCAGGAATATCCAAACGCAGCTTTTAGAAGAAACCTGTTTCTAACTCGCTGAATCGAAACATAGATGCAACGTCCCAAGGTGAACGAACAGAGAGCAGAGCACTTTGAAAGAGACGTTTCTCCTGTGGTTTAGACTCGGTCTTACCGCTAATTCTTATCAGCCTGTTTATGGCTGGAAGTATCTCTTTCCAGATTCTCCAAAGAGCGTGTTATTCATTGCTACATTCACACAATTGTTTAACTCTCGAAGTTTAATATACACGTTGACAATCATTCTTTTCCATAGCTCCGCTTTTGTTTTAGAGCCAGATATTTCTCATTACACCCTATACTCCCAATAACCCAGGAATATCCAAACACAGCTTTTAGAAGAAACCTGTTTCACACTCGCTGAATCTAAACATAGATGCAACTTTCTAATGTGAACCAAAGACAGCAGAACAGTTTGAAAGAGACATTTCTCCTGTGGTTAGACGCGGTCTAACCGCTAAATCATATGAGCCTGTATATTGCTGGAATTATCTCTTTCTAGATTCTCCAAAGAAAGTGTTTCGGAACTGCTACATTCTCACATCTGTTTAAGTCTGTATGTTGAACATACACCTTGACAATAATTCTGCTACATAGCTCCGTTTTTGTTTTAGAGCCAGATATTTCTCTTTACACCCTATACTCCCATTCACTCAAGAATGTCCAAACGTCTCTTTCTGGAGAAACGTGTGTCTGACTCGCAGAATCTAAACATAGATGCAACTTCCTAAGGTGAACGAACAGACAGTTGAGCAGTTTGAAAGAGACGTTTCTCATATGACTTATATGCGATCTTAAAGCTAATTCATAAGACTCTATATATGGCTGGAAATATCTCTTTCCAGATTCTCCAAAGAAAGGGTTAGTGAACTGCTACATTCACACAATTGTTTAACTCTGTAAGTTTAATATA
>NW_022451960.1:0-1258 GCF_009761245.1 Sapajus apella
TGAAGTTGATTAACATTGGCAAATACACAGTGCCTAAACCAAAGAGGAAAACTGGTGTTGAGGAAAATTCCTCTGCCTTACAGTTGATAATGGATGCTGTCATTTAAAAACATTCTAATATATCACGTATCAGATGGGAAGATGCTCCCACTGACTTCCACCCCCACAAAGAGAATTGGACATGTCGTACATAATGTGCCTTCTCAGACTATCACAATTAACGAAGGAAAGGAATCAGGAAAGAAACAATTCTTTTTTAATTTTGTTTTCTTTTGAGTTTAAGTTCCAGGATGCATGTGCAGGACTGTGCAGGTTTATTACATAGGTAAACATGCGCTATGGTGCTTTGCCGCATGTATCAACCCATCACCTAGGTTTAAGCCCCGCATCCATTAGCTATTTATCCTGATGCTCTCCTTCCCCGATCCCCACCTGACAGGGCATTCTTTAGAGGACGAAAAAAGGGGTTCTTACCTCGTCATCATCCTCAGAGATGGTGCTCCTGGAATCCTCAGGAGGAGCTGGAGGGAGACACAGTAAAAGTCAGTGCCCTGGTGGCTGGAGACTGTGAGAAACTCAGGGAGCTTTGCTGCATGTGGCAAATGGAGTGTGGGACTGAAGATTCTGAGACTGTCTCAGAGAAACAACTATGTTCAAATAGTACCGTGAGGGAGTCTCACCAGATATCTTGCATCTTAGACAATGCCAATACCTAATCATACTCTCACATTCCCAAATCCCAAGAGATGTTAACCAATCAAAAAGCAAGGCTTAGATGTTTGCTGTGACATAGGCAGGAAAAACTGGTCTCCTGGGAAAAGTCATCATGAAATACCAGAGCAAGAAACGATGGTTACAAAAGCAGCCCACAAAGCCCACGGACACACATCCTCTCATCCCTATCTTACTAAAATACAACAGGAACAAGTCAGACCTCTACAGCTATATATATTTTTTTTTTTTTTGGTTCTGGTTTCATAGCCCCCTTCCTAGGTTCCAAAGCAACAGGTGTAACCCAACTGCTCCCAGAAATACTCCTAGGGTATCATTTTTGTTTGTTTGTTTGTTTATTTGAGACAGAGTCTTGCTCTGTCACCAGGCACCAGGCTGGAGTGCAGTGGCGGGATCTCAGCTCATTGCAACATCCACCTCCTGGTTTCAAGCAATTCTCCTGCCCCAGCCTCCTGAGTAGCTGAGACTACAGATGCACGCCACCACGCCCAGCTAATTTTTGTATTTTTAGTAGAGATGGAGTTTC
>NW_022451961.1:0-1258 GCF_009761245.1 Sapajus apella
AAACGTCTAATTCAAACTTCTCTGCTTTGTGTTCTTTCAACTTAGGATGCTGCATCTATGTTTAGATTCACCGAGTTAGAAACACGTTTCTTATAAATGCTGCGTTTGGATATTATAGAGTGATTCAGACCATTGGGTCTAATGAGAAATATTTTGGTCTAATAATACAAAAGCGCAGCTACCTAACAGAATGGTTGTCAAGCTGTACAATCAACTTACAGAGTTAAACTGATGTGTGTGTACAGCGGTTCAGAAATCCTTTCTTTGGAGAATCTGGAAACACATATTTCCAGCCATATACAGGCATATACGTACTAGAAGTAAGACTGCGTTTAAAACACAGGAGAAACGTTCATTACAAACTGCTCTCCTTTGTGTTCGTTCACCTTAGGAAGTTGCATCTATGTTTAGATTCAGCGAGTTAGAAGCACGTTTCTTTTAAAAGCTGCGTTTGGATATTCCAGAGTGAATGGGACTGTAGGCTGTAATGAGAAATATCTTGATCTAAAACAAAAACGCAGCTGTCTAGTACAATGGTTGTGAAGCTATAGAATCAACTTACAGAGTTAAACTGATGTGTGTGTGCAGCAGTTCAGGAATCCTTTCTTTGGAGAATCTGGAAACAGATATTTCCAGACATATACAGGCATATGAGAACTAGCAGGAAGACTGCGTTTAAAACACAGGAGAAACGTCTAGTTCAAGCTGTTCTGCTTTGTGTTCGCTCACGTTAGGAAGTTGCCTCTATGTTCAGATTCAGGGTTTAGAAACACGATTCTTCTAAAAGCTGCGTTTGGATATTCCAGAGTGACTGAGACTATAGGCTGTAATGAGAAATATCTTGCTCTAAAGCAAAAACGCAGCTATCTAGCAGATTGATTGTCAAGCTCTACTATGAACTTACAGAGTTAAACTGACGTGTGTGTGCAACAGTTCCGAAATCTTTTCTTTGGACAATCTGGAAACAGATATTCCCAGCCATATACATGCATATAAGAACTAGCAGTAAGACTCCATTTAAAACACAGGAGAAACGTCTAGTACAAACTACTCTACTTTGTGTTCGTTCACCTTAGGAAGTTGCATCTATGTTTAGATTCAGCGAGTTAGAAACACGTTTCTTCTAAATGCTGCGTTAGGATACTATAGAATGACTTAGACTATTGGCTCTAATGAGAAATAGTTTGGTCTAATACAAAAGCGCAGCTATGTAACAGAATGGTTGTCAAGCTGTAAAATCAACTTACAGAGTTAAACT
>NW_022451962.1:0-1258 GCF_009761245.1 Sapajus apella
TCTTTCCTATTTATTTTTGTTGTTGTTGTTTATGGCAGGGTCTCGTTTTAGGGTATTGCACTGCAGACAGGAGTGCAATGGTGTGATCACAGCTCGCTGCAACCGCCACCTCCCAGGATCAAGCCATCCTCTCACCTAAGCCTCCCTACTAGTTGGGACTACAAATGTGTGACACCATGCCCGGCTGATTTTTGTGTTCTTTGTAGAAACAACTTTTTCCATGATGCCCAGTCTGGCATCAGTCTCCTGGGCTCGGCTGATTCAACTGCCCTGGACTCCCAAAGTGCTGGGATTACAGGCATGAGCCACCACACCCAGCTTCTTCTCTCTTAATCTCCTTTTTGAACCTTATCTTTCACTTTCACTGCATTGTAAAGCTCTAAAATTCCTCCTGTCTCTTTCTCTCTTCATTTTCACAATTGACACAAATCTCTCCCCATTCTCTTGCCACTCCAACTCCATCTTCCTCCTTGTTCTTCTTAAAAGGCCAGAGAAATCAGGGCTCTGTGTTCTAAAGTTATGTGGTCTCTGTCCTCAGACAAAGCTGTCCCGTCTGCCTCTCTCACATGAACTGCATCTTCCTCTTATGAGTCTTCATCATCCACTATCCACTCTGCCGGCCAGTCCACTTCAAAATGAATATAAACCACACTTCCTCCAATCTGCATCCCAAACCACCCTAATGTCATCCTCATGGAACGTTGGGAGTCACCCTCACAGGATCATCCCACAGGCTGACTGGTCCAGTGAGGTCACCTCCTATCCCCCCAAACCTCACCCAAGGTTCCTGCCCCTTTACTGAGTCCAGGCTCACCTGCCCTCCAGGGGCGCTCAGCATTGGTGAGCCAGCCTTACATTCCTGTGAGTTTCACCTCTCAGAAACTATCATGTTCTCACAGTGAATATCAGAGAAAAATCCTTTGCACTTTTGCAGAGGCAATAAGTACACTTTTTACTTTTTCTTTTATTTTTATAAGTTTTATTTTCAAAATAAGTTTTACATTCACAGCAGGATTGGGCAGAAGGTACAGAGATGTCCCACATATGCCCTCCCTCTAAATAAGCACAGCCTCTGCCACTATCAGCATCCCATCCAGAGTGGCACGCTAGTTACAACTAATGAACCTACACTGACATTATTATCACTTGAGTCCACAATTTACACCAGGGTTCACTCTTGTTGGTGTACAGTATATTGGTGATGACAAACGCATAATGACATGTATCCACCACCATAGCACCACACAGAGTGGCTCCC
>NW_022451963.1:0-1258 GCF_009761245.1 Sapajus apella
AAATATTTAAAACCAAAGATAATATTGTATCTCTTCTAAAATCAATGCCCAAGTAGAAGTAAGATATTTAGATCATTCAGTCACATCAGTAACCTGAAAAAAACAGCTTGAATCTTTCTTCCAGATGAAAGTACACAGATTAAAAAAAAATCAACAGAATGAGCTTCTTCTTCTTCCTTTCAGGGGGAAGCTGGTATTGCTCTATCCTCACAAGACTGAGTAGAGTATTCACGGCTCCCTGAAATATCTATTCCCTTAATAAAAGCCCTAAGGACAAGCTGGGTGTTGCAGGGCACACCCGGGGTTTCTCTGGAAAACATTTCGCAATGAAAACTCCAGATAAAAGGGACTGACTTGAAGTAGTTGCCAATTTCTGTGGTGTAAATATGCCCAACATGGCAGTTTTGAAGTTCACAACATGAAATCACTGAACACAAAATTGGAAAAGATGTGAACAGTTATCTATCCCCACCTATATGAGCCCCAGTAAGCCTCAGAGCCTCAGTAGATTTGAGGCAGACTGAATCCTATTCTTGCTCACTATGGCAAAGCACAAGCACACGAATCTCTTTCTCCAGCCTATCTCCCTGTCCCTCCCTCTGTCTGGCTAACGTCCCTCTTGTCTCCCATGTTCCCACTCACCCTGGTCACACACAGGAGCACAGACACGTCCTGGGGAGTCAGAGCAGATGAGGTGCTGGAGCTGGATGGGTCTTTTATAGGACCCAGGACTGGCTCTGGGAAGAGGATGAGCTGGCTCTTGCTCAACCAGGCACGTGCTGGGTCATTCCTGACATTCCCCTGCCTCCTAGATCCTGCAATCAAAGAGGCCTCGGGAGCTTCCAGGACTCCTCTCTGGGGCTGGGATCTAGAGAGGCTTTAGCCAGTCATAGCCCTAAACAGTTAACTTAGGGTACACAAGAGACCCATACCTGGACAAGATTCTGTTTCCTGGGTCTTTTTTATGCATGTGCTCTGAGGAAACATCAGTTCTGTGCCACCGCTTTCCCAGACCTTGTGGAAATGTTCCATTATGACTCCCTCTACCCTGAGCAGTTTCTGTTCCATGTCCTGCTGTGGATCCAGCCATCCCAGGGGCTTCCACAGCCTTGGCTCTTTCTGGGCATCCCTCCCTTGCCTTGGGCTCTCAGTCCTTCCTCGTGACCTCTCAGTTTCTCCGTTTCCTCAGACTCACCATAACAAGCAGATTCAGTGGATTAAATCTGAGTTCACTCTGTGGTCTAGAGCAAGGAGAATG
>NW_022451964.1:0-1258 GCF_009761245.1 Sapajus apella
AACGTAGCAGTTCAGAAACACTTTCTTTGGAGAATCTGGAAAGAGATAATTCCAGCCATATACAGGTTCATAAGATTTAGCGGTAAGATCGCGTCTAAACCACAGGAGAAACGACTCTTCCAAACTGCTCTGCTATGAGTTCGTTCACCTTAGGAAGTTGCATCTATGTTTAGATTCAGCGAGTTAGAAGCACGTTTCTCCAAAAATCTGCGTTTGGATATTCTTGTGGTATTTTGAGTAAAGGGTGTAATGAGAAATCTCTAGCTCTAAAACAAAAACGGAGCTATGTAGCAAAATGATTGTCAAGATGTATATTAAACTTACAGAGTTAAACAATTGTGTGAATGTAGCAGTTGAATCACCCTTTCTTTGGAGAATCTGGAAAGAGATATTACCAGCAATATACAGACTCTTAAGACTTAGCTATAAGATCGCGCGTAAATCACATTAGAAACGTCTGTTCCAACTGCTCTGCTGTGTGTTCGTTCACCTTTGGAAGTTGCATCTATGATTAGATTCTGCGAGTTAGAAACACGTTCTCCAAAAAGCTGCGTTTGGATATTTCTGAGTGAATGGGAGTATACGGTTTAATGAGAAATATCTGGCTCTAAAACAAAAACCGGGCTATGTAGCAGAATGATTGTCAAGGTGTATGTTCAACGTACAGAGGTAAACAGATGAGTGAATGTAGCACTTCAGAAACACTTTCCTTGGAGAATCTGGAAAGATATAATTCCAGCCATATACAGGCTCATAAGATTTAGTGGTAAGGTCACGTCTAAACCACAGGAGAATCGTCTCTTTCAAACTGCTCTGCTGTGTGTTCGTTCACCTTCGGAATTTGCATCTATGTTTAGATTCAGCGAGTTAGAGACACGTTTCTTTTAAAAGCTGCGTTTGGATGTTCCTGAGTGAATGGGAAAAATGGGTGTAATGAGAAATATCTGGCTCTAAAACAAAAGCGGAGCTATGTATCAGAATGATTGTCAAGGTGTATATTAAACTTACAGAGTTAAACAATTTGTGAATGTAGCAGTTCACTATGCCTTTCTTTGTAGAACCTGGAAAGAGATAATTCCAGCCATACCCAGGGTCATATGATTTTGCGGTAAGATCGCTTCTAAAGCACAGGAGAAACGTATCTTTCAATCTGCTCTGCTGTGTTCGGTTCACATTAGGAAGTTGCATCTATGTTTAGATTCAGAGACATAGAAACAGGTTTCTTCTAAAAGCTGCGTTTGGATATTCCTGGGTTATT
>NW_022451965.1:0-1258 GCF_009761245.1 Sapajus apella
GTGTTACCCTAACGTGTTCTATGCAGCGCAGCACCCAGGCTAGGGGTGCTACATGTTCCCCAACGAGCCAGCCCCATCTATCGTAAGCACTATGAGCCAGCCAGGGGGCCGGGGTGCCTTGGGTCTTGCTGCTCCCTTTGTCCAAAGCTTTGCCGCGTTGCATTCCAGGCACCACCACCAGGGCCAGCTGGTGAGTGACGTCAGGCTTCAGGCACAGGTGTACCCCCGACCACACTGACTGGCCACAACAAGGTCTCCTAGGCGTGAGGGGGCGGGGCCTCAGCTGACCCCTCACTGGTAGGGAAGCACTAGTAACATTTTGCTCCAGGTTTCTCCTTCAATCTAGATAATGACTGACTTCTGCTGGGACCAATCACAGAGGAAGGGAGGAGCCGGGGTGGGCGGGCTGAGACAGGAGGGGCGAGGTGGCTTCATCCCACCCTGGGCCCTTCCTGGAGCTCACACCTGGACAGGTCCAGGGCCTGCACCCGCAGCTGCACAGTGGCGCTGGGCGGAGATTTCTCGGGGGACACTTTCAGTCTGCCTACCACAGGGGAGATTTCAGGTCCCGATCCAGGACCTGCAGACCTGGACAGCGGCACAAACCGCAGCTCAGAGGATGAATCTCACCTGGGAGAGATTCTGGATTGCGGAGGCCACTAGGGAACTCCTGATGGGTCACTGCACTAGGTTGCTGCTCAGATGCCTAGAGCTTCGCAAGGAGACGCTGTCACGGGCAGGTACTGGGGTCCTCAGGGCCTTACGCACCTCAGGACCTCCTGGAGCTGGAATTGTGTTCCCCGGAGGTGTCCCTATGGGAAGGAAGAGGGGCCAAACCCAGCACCACCCTCCTCCTCTTCCTCCTCCTCCTCCTCTTCTCCCCTTCCCCTCCTCCTCCTTTTTCTTCTTTCTTCTTCTTCCTTCGTTTCTTCTTTTCTTTCTTCTATCTTCTTTTTTCTTGTGATTGAGGATTCTGTCCAGGCTCCTGAGGCTTTCTTGAGGGCAGGTGGGGAGGGAAGACAGAGAGAAGGAGTGCAGGGAGGTAAATAGAAAGAACAGCAGGTACCCTTGTCAACAGTGATGCACTTGGGTCCATCCTCACCGGGGGCTCTGTAACCCAGCCAGAAGATGAAACACCAGGAAAAGGAAGCAGCAGACACAGTAAAGGAAAGCAGTCCAACAAACAACTTCTAGGTTCTAATATCAGACTGTAACAGATAGTATCTGAAGGCTGTAAAATGTGAGTGCAAATTAGAAA
>NW_022451966.1:0-1257 GCF_009761245.1 Sapajus apella
TTGGAAAAATGAAAAACTTCTGCTCTGTGAAAGACACTGTGAAGACAATGGCAAAAGCAAGTCAAAGACTGGCGAAAATATTTACAAAATAATCTGATAAAACACTGCTGTCCTAAATATATGACGAATTCTGAGAACTAAACAACACAGGCAAAAAAATAATAACAATAGGTGAAAGATCTGAGCACATCACCAATAAAATACGCAGATGGCGCATAAGCATATACAAAATGCTCAAAATCATTGGTCATTAGGGAATTGCACATTAAAACAACGAGCTATTACTGTAAACCTATTAGAATGGCTAAAATGCAAAAAGGTAAACACACCAAATGCTGTCAAAGATGAGAAGCAGCCAGAACTCTCCATAGCTAGTGAAAATCAAAATGGTAGTCACTTGGGAAAACTGAAGTTCACTCAAAATCCTGCACAAAAGTACTTACAGCAATTTTATTCATCATTGTCAAAACTTGGAAGAACCAAGATGTCTTTCACCACGTGAATGAATAAACAAACTGTTGTAGCCATACCATGAAATCTAATTCAGTGACTTTTTAAAATGAGCCATCAAGCCACAAAAAGACATGGAGGAAGTTTAAGTCCATCATGTGAGCAAGAAGCCAGTCAGGAAACCTATATACTTTATGATTCCAACTGTAGGACATTCCTGAAAAGTCAAAAAGACAGAAACAGTGAAATGATGAGTGGTTGTCAGGGGTGGAGGAGAGGAGGCCTGAAATGGTGAAGCGCAGGGAATCTTCAGCAGTGGAACTATTTTGCATGATGCTGTATTGGGGATTTACGACATTAGGTAATTGTCAAAACTCAATCTGTGAAAACTCGAAGAATGAACTCTAATGTCAACTTTGAACTTTAGTTACTAATGATGTATCAATATTGGTTGATCAATTGTAACAGATGGACCACACTAATACAACATACTAATAGAAAAATTGTGTGCTGGAAGTCAGGGGAGCCTAGGAGAACTCTCTGTACTATCTACTCAGTTTATCTGTAAACCTAGAAGTGCTCTAAAAAATAATGTCTATGAAGTGTTTTGAAATTAGGAGGCAGCAGACCCAAATCAGGTTTTGGTGGCATCGGTTCTTGTGTGCTTAGTACTTGGCATGGAAGTGCACAAACCTAGAGTCACAGCAGCTGGAGATTTCGATGCTTGTGCCTTTTGCCTCTATTGCTGGGGTGCCCTCGAAATACAGACGGCAGATCAGTTAGGCGGAAGCAGCCTCAGTGATCTAG
>NW_022451967.1:0-368 GCF_009761245.1 Sapajus apella
TAATTGCACAGGGTGCACTGCCTCCCCCAGGCCCAATGTGACAGGTCAATGGCTTCACAAGAGCTTTCACGGATTGAAGTCAACATCAAAATACATTAGATTCCATCGGCACCGTCTTTGGTCCCTTGTCTGTAAAGAGAATTTGCCCGGTTCCAATTTGAACATTGGGTCTAACCCAAGATATCTTGCCTTTCTACCTGAAACTCTTGAAAAGGCTTGATTCACTTAGGATCTCCTGCTACAAAGTCAGAGTCCAGAGCCCTCTTGAGCAAAGCTCAGCAGGCCTCAGTGGTACATGCGAAATGAGCTGGTTTCCATCATCACGCTGTCGCCAATCATCAACACCAATGTCTTCAAACCTACATGGA
>NW_022451967.1:468-789 GCF_009761245.1 Sapajus apella
GACTTCATTAGCTATGACACCGAGAGATAACTTTTTGAAAATACACAGCTAAAACGGTCCCTGCTTTAAGTGCAAAAGCACTTAAAAAAAGCACTTTCAGTATTCTGAAAAACTGGTCTAGCACTTGAAGCTCATACAGCTTTAGCTGTGTATTTTCAAAAAGTTATCTCTCGGTGTCATAGCTAATGAAGTCAAAATGAGAGATCTGTGTCCTCACTGAGTTGAGCATTCTTTTGTTCATAAAGGATTCCGCTCTGTTGGAATTCTTTAGAACGGATTCTCATTCTTGTCAATCCACTGTCAATTTTCTCTGCTAATTGA
>NW_022451967.1:889-1257 GCF_009761245.1 Sapajus apella
TAATTGCACAGGGTGCACTGCCTCCCCCAGGCCCAATGTGACAGGTCAATGGCTTCACAAGAGCTTTCACGGATTGAAGTCAACATCAAAATACATTAGATTCCATCGGCACCGTCTTTGGTCCCTTGTCTGTAAAGAGAATTTGCCCGGTTCCAATTTGAACATTGGGTCTAACCCAAGATATCTTGCCTTTCTACCTGAAACTCTTGAAAAGGCTTGATTCACTTAGGATCTCCTGCTACAAAGTCAGAGTCCAGAGCCCTCTTGAGCAAAGCTCAGCAGGCCTCAGTGGTACATGCGAAATGAGCTGGTTTCCATCATCACGCTGTCGCCAATCATCAACACCAATGTCTTCAAACCTACATGGA
>NW_022451968.1:0-1257 GCF_009761245.1 Sapajus apella
AGTGCGAGTTTTAATAATCAACACTGACATATCAGTGCAAACATAGAAACTAACATATAGTTAGGGTTTAGGGTGAGGATTAGGGCTAAGGGTTAGGGTTAGAAGTTAGGATTTAAGGGTTAGAAGAATTTTAGGCAAATTTGAAGGAAGGAATGATTCATGAATCATGCCTGAAGCACCAGAATGAAAAATCGGGCTTGGGGCTTCGAGCTGTTGGCGGTGGCAGCTAAGTGAGTTTTCTCATTGGCTCCAGCAGGGAGACTGCCGGTTGTGGGGATGGTTCCCTCAGTGTCAATAGTCATACAGCCAACTGGCATCTACTTTTTGTCATTGACTGGTTGGTTTGTTAATGTTTTTACATCAGTTTACATGTCTCAAAGTTTGGCTTCCGTTTGCTTAGGCAAGACCTCAGGGTAACAGTGTCCTCCTTTTTTGCCTTAGCATGTCAAACACATAATTCATTTTCATTTTACTTTCCTGGCATTAATAGAAGTAAGTTTACATTTTTGTTGTTATTCAGAAAGTCGGTTTAATTGGCAACCTGTTTGTGATGTTGCAAAAAATAATGCTTGTTAATTATTAGCATCTTAGATTCGATGAAATATGTTAACTCTATTAAGCTTTGTTATTAAACCATAACAGTTCAGTTGCTTTCTTTTTGTCTCCAGAGCTTTAACCATTTAAAATACACTCAAGCATCTCCTAACAATGTGGATGCTTTCTGAGAAATGTGTCCTTAGTGATTTCATCTTTGTGCAAACACCATCGAGTGTCCTTATATAACCTGGATGGTGTAGTCCACTTCACACGTAAGTGACATGGTGCAGCTTCTTGCTTTCAGGCTACATACCTGTATAGCTCAACTCTGTACTGAATGCTGTAGTCAAATGTCACACCGCGGTGATTGTGGATTGTGATCTGAAAACATCTGAGTCAGGTGTCAGTCAAGTAGCAAGCTTATTTCGCCAAGGTCAAGGACATGCCCATGACACAGCCTCAGGAGTTCCTGACATCATGGGCCCAAGGTGGTCAGGGTAGAGCTTGCTTTCATATATTTTAGAGAGACATGAGACACCAATCAATATGTGTAAGATTTAAAGTCATTTGGTTCAGTGAGGTGGAACAACTCGTAGTAGGAAGGCTGGGTGGGGGTTGGTTCTAGGTCAGAAGTAGATAAAACAAAAGTTGCATTCTTTTGAATTTTTTGATTGGCCTTCCACTGAATACAATTTAGTCTGGTTCAGTGAATTTGCATTT
>NW_022451969.1:0-1075 GCF_009761245.1 Sapajus apella
TCTTTCTTTCTTTCTTTCTCTTTCTTTCTTTCTTTCTTCTTTCTTTTCTTTCTTTCTTTCTTTCTTTCTTCTTTCTCTTTCTTCTTTCTTTCTTTCTTTCTTCTTTCTTCTTTCTTCTTTCTTTCTTTCTTCTTTCTTTTTCTTTCTTTCTTTCTTCTTTCTTTCCTCTTTCTTCCTTTTCTTGAGACAGAATCTCACTGTCTCACAGGCTGGAGTGCAGCAGTGTGATCTTGGCTCACTGCAACTTCTGCCCCCTGGGTTCAAGCAATTCTTGTGCCTCAGACCCCCAAGTAGCTGGGACTACAGGCACGCACCATCACACCCAGATGATTTTTGTATTTTCAGTAGAGATGGGGTTTCATCATGTTAGCCAGAATGGTCTTGATCTCCTGACCTCATGATCCACTGGCCTTGGCCTCTCAAAGTGCTGGGATTACAGGCGTGAGCCATCGTGCCCAGCGCCTTGGCAGCCACTCTAATCTACTTGACAAGAACTGCCTACCTTAACGTTTCTCCTTCTCAGAAGATGAGACTGAGTCTATTATACTTTTCTAGTGTGAGCATAAATTAGGACAAGCCCTTTAGAAAATTTCTTGACACCAATCTATTAAAGCTAAACACATACATACAAAGCAGTTCCACTCCTGTATATACAGCCAGAAATGAGTACATATGTGTTTCAAATGACACATAAAAGAATGTTTATAGAAGCTTTATTTATAATCATGACAAACTGAATGCAAACTATATACCCATTAAAAGAATAATGGAAATACCTTGTGATATATTCATACACAATGAAATATTACATAGCAATGAAAATAAACTACAGCTACATGCAACACATAGATGGATCTCACGCACAGGATGTTGAGCAAAAGAAGCCAGAATGCACACTTTATCATTCCATTTAGAGAAAGTTCATGAGCAGGCAAAGTGAGTCTGAAGAAGTCAGAAGAGGTGTTACCCTTAGGGAAGTATTTACAGAGAGGGGCAGGATATTGGCAAATGTTTACCAACCAGTTCTCCAAAAAAAAAAAAAAGAAAAGAAAAGAAAAAGCCCTGAATCCTGAAT
>NW_022451969.1:1175-1257 GCF_009761245.1 Sapajus apella
AAAAAAAAAAAAAAAAAAAAAAAAAAAAAAAAAATAGAAAAGAAAAGAAAAAGCCCTGAATCCTGAATTTACAGCATTTATC
>NW_022451970.1:0-353 GCF_009761245.1 Sapajus apella
GACGGTGCCAATGGAATCTAATGTCTTTTGATGTTGACTTCAATCCGGGAAAGCTCTTGTGAAGCCTTTGAACTGTCACATTTTGCCTGGGGGAGGCAGTGCACCCTGTGCAATTAGAGGTCCGAAGATTTGGATTTGATTTCCAGCCCTGTGCCAGTCAGTCAGCCACTCACTTTCAGGTGACAAGCCTTAGGCGGGTGACTTTCTGTCTCTGTTTCTCGATTTCTGCACAGTAATTGCTGTGGGCATTAAGGCCCACTGGGAAACGATCCCTTTTCCAGCTGGGTGCCTGGTTTGTAGAGTCCACTTGTCAATCTGGACTTTCATACACCTGTGCTTTTGGATGAACTCTG
>NW_022451970.1:453-814 GCF_009761245.1 Sapajus apella
ATTTCCAGCCCTGTGACAGTCAGTCAGCCACTCACTTTCAGGTGACAAGCCTTAGGCGGGTGACTTTCTGTCTCTGTTTCTCGATTTCTGCACAGTAATTGCTGTCTGCATTAAGGCCCACTGGGAAACGATCCCTTTTCCAGCTGGGTGCCTGGTTTGTGGAGTCCACTTGTCAATCTGGACTTTCATACACCTGTGCTTTTGGATGAACTCTGTTACCTCTCCTAGAAATTAGCAGAGAAAATTGACAGTGGATTGACAAGAATGAGAATCCGTTCTAAAGAATTCCAACAGAGCGGAATCCTTTATGAACGAAAGAATGGTCAACTCAAGTGGACACAGATCCCTCATTTTGACTTCA
>NW_022451970.1:914-1257 GCF_009761245.1 Sapajus apella
CCCATATAAAGCTACTTTTCTTGTGACTTTTGGTCCCCAGGAGAAATGGGAGTCGTTTTCAGACAGCATGGGAGACACATGAGTCCTTTGGTGTCCCCTTGACTGCCTCTGAGGGTGCAATGAAAGCGTGAAGCACTTTAGGAGGTGTCCAGACCCACAGGTAGGCTTGCTACGAAGCAGAACTTCACCCTAGGGGTGTGCTCCTTGTGGTCATGAGCCGTGTCTTATCGAATGAATCATATTTCATATACAAGCATGTTCTTGAGGAGGAGACAGCATTGGATTGGAAGAGGGAGAATTCACACGTCAATTCTCCCTCTTCCAATCCAATGCTGTCTCCTCC
>NW_022451971.1:0-1257 GCF_009761245.1 Sapajus apella
TTTAGTTATGTGCTTAAGGTTCTCTTAGTGTTTCTTGCACTTTATAATAGCTTAAGCCTTTTTTTCCTGGCTTTTGTACGTTCTTTGTTTGTTTGTTTGTTTTGAGACAGAGTTCAGCTCTGTCACCAGGCTGGAGTGCAGTGGCGCAGTGTCGGCTCACTGCAACCTTCACCTCCCAGGATCAAGTGACTCTCCTGCCTCAGCTTCCTGAGTAGCTGGGACCACAGATGTGTGCCACCACATCCAGGTAATTTTTGGAATTTTAGCAGAGACAGGGTTTCATCATGTCAGCCAGGATGGTCTTGATTTCTTGACCTTGATTTCTTGCCTTGGCCCTTAAAAGTGCTGGGATTACAGGCATGAGCTACCACACCTGGCCTTTGTTGGTGCATTTTAAAGGAAAAAAAAAAGTCATAACATGTGCTACCGAGAAGCGTGGACATTGAGGATTTATTTACATATTTATTGCAAAGACCTTGATCTTAGGAATTGAATTGAATATTTTTTTGAACAAATTATTTTCTTAATCTTATCTAAAAGCATAGGCTTTGGGGCCACATCTCTTATCCTGTCTGAGCCTTAGTATCATCCTCTTCTGTGGTTATGAGAACTGAAGACCTATCTCCAAGACCTGATAAGATAGTAAAGGGCTTGATATAATGCCTGGCATATAAATACATAATAAATGCTTCCTCCTCGTGTCTTTATTTATTTGTTTGTTTGTTTGTTTTTTCAGACAGAATTTTGCTCTGTCACCTAAGCTTGAGTGCAGGGGCATGAACTCAGCTCACTGCAACTTCTGCCTCCTAGGTTCAAGTAATTCTGCTGCCTCAGCCTCCCAAGAAGCTGGGATTATAGGCATGCACTACCACACCCAGCTAATTTTTGTGTTTTTAGTAGAGACAGGGTTTCACTATGTTGGCCAGGCTGGTCTTGAACTCCTGACCTCAAGTGATGTACCTGCCTCAGTCTGCCAAAGTGCTGCGATTACAGGCATAAGCCACCACACTCGGCATATGTTTTTATTATGTTATTAAATTAGCACTATTCTGAGTAAAAATAACTAGCTATTACTGTTTTATAAATTGACTAAGACAGTCTTATAAATGTCAGTGCTTTTTATAAGGTGAAACAGATTATGTTGTGGGGCTTTTGTTTTGATAGTAATTTATTAGATTTTTTCTTTTAAAGACAATAATGTTCAGTTACTGGGAAATTATCAAAACAATATTCACATTTTGTAATTTCAAAGCAGTC
>NW_022451972.1:0-1075 GCF_009761245.1 Sapajus apella
TCTTTCTTTCTTTCTTTCTCTTTCTTTCTTTCTTTCTTCTTTCTTTTCTTTCTTTCTTTCTTTCTTTCTTCTTTCTCTTTCTTCTTTCTTTCTTTCTTTCTTCTTTCTTCTTTCTTCTTTCTTTCTTTCTTCTTTCTTTTTCTTTCTTTCTTTCTTCTTTCTTTCCTCTTTCTTCCTTTTCTTGAGACAGAATCTCACTGTCTCACAGGCTGGAGTGCAGCAGTGTGATCTTGGCTCACTGCAACTTCTGCCCCCTGGGTTCAAGCAATTCTTGTGCCTCAGACCCCCAAGTAGCTGGGACTACAGGCACGCACCATCACACCCAGATGATTTTTGTATTTTCAGTAGAGATGGGGTTTCATCATGTTAGCCAGAATGGTCTTGATCTCCTGACCTCATGATCCACTGGCCTTGGCCTCTCAAAGTGCTGGGATTACAGGCGTGAGCCATCGTGCCCAGCGCCTTGGCAGCCACTCTAATCTACTTGACAAGAACTGCCTACCTTAACGTTTCTCCTTCTCAGAAGATGAGACTGAGTCTATTATACTTTTCTAGTGTGAGCATAAATTAGGACAAGCCCTTTAGAAAATTTCTTGACACCAATCTATTAAAGCTAAACACATACATACAAAGCAGTTCCACTCCTGTATATACAGCCAGAAATGAGTACATATGTGTTTCAAATGACACATAAAAGAATGTTTATAGAAGCTTTATTTATAATCATGACAAACTGAATGCAAACTATATACCCATTAAAAGAATAATGGAAATACCTTGTGATATATTCATACACAATGAAATATTACATAGCAATGAAAATAAACTACAGCTACATGCAACACATAGATGGATCTCACGCACAGGATGTTGAGCAAAAGAAGCCAGAATGCACACTTTATCATTCCATTTAGAGAAAGTTCATGAGCAGGCAAAGTGAGTCTGAAGAAGTCAGAAGAGGTGTTACCCTTAGGGAAGTATTTACAGAGAGGGGCAGGATATTGGCAAATGTTTACCAACCAGTTCTCCAAAAAAAAAAAAAAGAAAAGAAAAGAAAAAGCCCTGAATCCTGAAT
>NW_022451972.1:1175-1257 GCF_009761245.1 Sapajus apella
AAAAAAAAAAAAAAAAAAAAAAAAAAAAAAAAAATAGAAAAGAAAAGAAAAAGCCCTGAATCCTGAATTTACAGCATTTATC
>NW_022451973.1:0-1257 GCF_009761245.1 Sapajus apella
CTGTAAGTGTAATATACACCTTGACAATCATTCTGCTAGATAGCTCCATTTGTGTTTTAGAGCCAGATATATCTCATTAAACCCTATAATCTCATTCACTCAGGAATATCCAATCGCGGCTTTTAGAAGAAACGTGTTTCTAACTCGCTGAATCTAAACCTAGATGAAACTTCCAAAGGTGAACAACCACACAGCAGAGCAGTTTGAGACAGACGTTTCTGCTGTGGTTTAGACACGTTCTTACCGCTAATTCTTATGTGTCTGTTTATTCCTGGAAATATCTCTTTCTAGATTCTCCAAAGAAAGTGTTTCCAAAGTGCTACATTCACATATCTGTATACCTCTGTAAGTTGAATATACAGCTTGACAGTCATTATGCTACATATCTCCGTTTGTGTTTTAGAGCCAGATATTTCTCATTACACCCTACACTGCCATTCACTGAGGAATATACAAACGGAGCTTTTAGAAGAAACGTGTTTCTAACTCGCTGAATCTAAGCATACATGCAAATTCCTAAGGTGAACGAACACACAGCAGAGCTGTTTGAAAGAGACTTTTCTACTGTGGTTTAGACGCGTTCTTACCGCTAATTCTTATGTGCTTATATATGGCTGGAAATATATCTTTCTGGATTCTCCAAAGGGTTTCTGAACTGCTACATTCACACATCTATTTACTTCTGTGGGTTGAATATACACCGTGACGATCATTCTGCTAGATAGCTCTGTTTTTGTTTTAGAGCCAGATATTTTTCATTACACCCTATACTGCCATTCACTGAGAATATACAAAAGCAGCTTTTAGAAGAAACGTGTTTCTACCTCGCTAAATCCAGGCGTAGATGCAACTTCCTAAGGTGAACGAACACACAGCAGAGCTCCTTAAAAGAGACGTTTCTCCTGTGGTTTTCACGCAATCTTACCGCTAATTCTTATGTGTCTGTATATGGCTGGAAATATCACTTTCTAGATTCCCCAGAGAAAGGTTTTCTGAACTGCTGCATTTGCACATCTGTTTCCATCTGTACGTTGAATATACACCTTGAGAAACATTCGGCTAGATAGCTCTGTTTTTGTTTTAGAGCCAGATATTTCTCATTACACACTATACTCCCTTTCACTCAGGAATATCCAATCCAAGCTTTTAGAAGAAACGTGTGTCTAACTCGCTGAAGCTAAACATAGATGCAACTTACTAAGGTGAAGGAACACACAGTAGAGCAGCTTGAGCGAGACGTTTCTCCTGTGGTTTAGA
>NW_022451974.1:0-1257 GCF_009761245.1 Sapajus apella
CTTCTCTGGGCCAGGGTGAGGTCTTGTGTCTGGGCCTTTCCAGATATTTGAAAAGTCTGCAACACAGACAGAGGTGTGAGGGTCACTGGGGGGCGCAGAGGAGGAGGGAGGAAAGGCTCCCTGGGGTGGGTGTGCAAGTCTCAGAGGGCTCCTTGGGCCCTGGAAGGTGACCTTGGGCCCCTGGCCTCCCGAGTCCATCCACAGGGCTCTGAGGCCTGTGTGCTGCTCTCTGTGAGGGGGTCACCTGTGCACAGAGTGTGTCTATAAATGTCCTGCAGGAGGCACTGAGCCCAGGCACGCACACAGGCACCTTCAGGGGGCTGGACCCCGATACTGAAACAGATGCAGAGGGAGGGGTGGCTCAAGGACCAACAGGCAGAGTCCCATCCTCTCAGGCCCTGGGAGGAGCAGGAGGTCTGATGACACAGGGCGGAGTGGTGACCTGCCCCTCCCCCAGGACCCTCCATGCCATCCAGGCAGAAGAACTGCACGTTAAATGTGTGCAGCTTCCTGGAGCATGTCATTGTTACTGCCTAAGAAGACTTGGTCCTTCCAACACCCCACCATCCCTGTCTGTGCATTTTCGTTTAGGAAATCATTATGCTGTGGTAAAACACACATTTCCCACGTAATACATTCCAACATAAAAGGATTACAGAAAACACTACTTTTTAAAGAATAAAAAACAGGGTGTGTGTGTATAATGTATAATATTATATATATGTATGTATAACACACACACATTTGTATGTATATGTTAATTTTGAATAGTAAAATACATTTAAAACAGTGGCTCTCTGAATTGTGCCCCTCAGCTCCTCCCAAGTGACCACAGCCCTGACTTGTCTTCAGGGGTTTCTTTTGTTGGCATCGGACACAGACACAGAACCATCGATGCCCAAGCCAATGCTCTCTACACACAGAAGCCACCAACCTCATCTTGAGAAATGGGGCCAGGAGGCCACCCCAGGCCTCAGGGCTCCATGGAGGCTGAGGAGCTGCTGGGACTGGGCACACCCCAGGAGGTCCTGGATCCTGGCTTTTCCCCTACTTGATGCCAGGACCTACTGAGTGCCCGCAAGGTGCCCAGTGCTGGGCTGGGTGGGCTGCTTGCCGGCATGGCAAAGCCTGGGGGTGCCTCCCTCCCTCTCACAGCTTTCCCAGGAGGCATGAAACATGGGGGTTTATGGTCAACCCCAATGTCTGCTCATGACGAACTTGTGATGCTCCCTGTTGGCTTCAGGGGGCTGGGAGGGC
>NW_022451975.1:0-1257 GCF_009761245.1 Sapajus apella
TAATTCTGAAAATTCCTACTCCAGCAACCTATTTCTTGGATATTCCAGAATTCCAAATAGTTCAAGCAATTCTTCTGCCTCAGCCTCCTGAGTAGCTAGAACTACAGGCTCACACCACCAAGCCTGGCTAATATTTTTTTTTATATATATTTTAGTAGACACAGGACTTCACTGTGTTGGCCAGGATGGTCTAGATCTCTTGACCTCGTGATCCGCCTGCCTCGGCCTCTCAAAGTGCTGAGATTACAGGTGTGAGCTACTGTGCCCAGCCCTGTTCTCCCTTATTATATTCACGGCATCACTGTTGAGTGCATGAACCCTGAAGTGAGGGTGAAATTTTAACCATAGATTGGCCACTTAACAGCTACAAAACTTTAATATACGACCTTGACTTCTTTTAGCCTCTTTCTCCACATCTCTTAAATGATGAAATTTATGGCATAACGCTTACAGTGCTGTTTGTGAGGATCAAATGAGTTGATGCATGTAATCCACTTCCACAGTGCTGGACACATGCTAAATGGTCTATAAGTTTCAGTTGTGGGAGCTGGGCCAAGATGGCTGTTTAGGAACAGCTCAGGATTGCAGCTCCCGGTGAAAGCGCAGAGGCTGCTGCAGGTGATCCCCAGGCAAGCAGGGCCTGGAGTGGACATCAGCAGACCTACAGCAGAGTGGCCAGACTGTCAGAAGGAAAACCAAGAAACAGAAATAACCTCATCATCAACAAACAGAACATCCACTCAGAGACCCAATCTGAAAGCCAGCAACTATAAAGATGACAGGTGGATAAATCCATAAAGATGGGAAGAAACCAGCGCAAAAAGGATGAAAACACCCGAAACCAGAACACCTCTCCTCCTACAAGGGATCACAACTCCTCACCAGCAAGGGAACAAGGTTGGATGGAGAACGAGTGTGATGAAATGACAGAGTCAGACTTCAGAAGGTGGGTAGTAAGAAACTTCTGTGAACTTAAAGAACATGTTCTAACCCAATGCAAAGAAACTAAGAACCTTGAAAAAAGATTTGACGAAATGCTAACGAGAATGGACAAAATAGAAAAGAATATAAGTGAATTGATGGAGCTGAAAAACACAACACGAGAGCTTCGCGAAGCATGCACAAGTATCAACAGCCAAATTGACCAAGCAGAAGAAAGGATATCAGAGGTCGAAGATCAGCTCATTGAAATAAAACAAGAAGGCAAGAATAGAGAAAAAAGGGTAAAAAGGAATGAACAAAGTCTCCAAGAAATGT
>NW_022451976.1:0-1256 GCF_009761245.1 Sapajus apella
TGACAAACATTCTGTTACATAGCTCCGTTTTTGTTTTAGAGCAAGATGTTTCTCATTAAACCCTATACTCCCATTCACTCAGGAATATCCAAACGCAGCTTTTTGGAGAAACGTCTTTCTAACTCGCAGAATCTAAACATAGATGAAACTTACGAAGGTGAACGAACACACAGTGGAGCAGTTTGAAAGAGACGTTTCTCGTATCATTTAGATGCGATCTTAAAGCTAATTCTTAAGAGTCTGTAAGCGGCTGGAAATATCTCTTTCCAGACTCTCCAAAGAAAGGGTTGGTGAACGGCTAAACTCACACAAATGTTTAACTCTGTAAGTTTAATATAGACCTTGACAATAATTCTGTTACATAGCTGCGTTTTTGTTTTAGAGCAAGATATTTCTCATTAAACCCTATACTCCCATTCACTCAGGATTATCCCAACGCAGCTTTTTGGAGAAACGTCTTTCTAACTCGCAGAATCTAAACATAGATGCAACTTCCGAAGGTGAACGAACACACAGTGGAGCAGTTTGAAAGAGACGTTTCTCTTATCATTTAGATGCGTTCTTAAAGCTAATTCTTAAGAGTCTGTAAGCAGCTGGATATATCTCTTTCCAGATTATCCAAAGAAATTGTTGGTGTAATGCTACATTCACACAATTGTTTAACTCTGTATGTTTAATATAGACATTGACAATCATTCTGTTACATAGCTCCGTTTTTGTTTTAGAGCAAGATATTTCTCATTAAACGCTATACTACCATTCACTCAGGAATAACCAAACGCAGCTTTTTGGAGAAACGTCTTTGTAACTCGCAGAATCTAAACATAGATGCAACTTCCGAAGGTGAACCAACACACAGTGGAGCAGTTTGAAAGAGACGTTTCTCGTATGATTTAGATGCGATCTTAAAGGTAATTCTTAAGAGTCTGTATATGGCTGTAAACATCTCTTTCCAGATTCTCCAAAGAAAGTGTGGGTGAACTGCTACATTCACACAATTGTTTAACTCTGTAAGTTTAATATACACCTTGACAATCATTCTGTTACGTAGCTCCGTTTTTGTTTTAGAGCAAGATATTTCTCATTAAACCCTATACTCCCATTCACTCAGGAATATCCAAAAGCAGCTTTTTGGAGAAACGTCTTTCTAACTCGCAGAACCTAAACATAGACGCAACTTCCGAAGGTGATCGAACACACAGTGGAGCAGTTTTAAAAAGACGTTTCTCTTATCATTTAGATGCGATCTTAAAGCT
>NW_022451977.1:0-1256 GCF_009761245.1 Sapajus apella
TGGTGTGTGCCTGTAGTCCCAGCTACTCAGGAGATTGAGGCAGAAGGGTTGCTTGAGCCCAGGAAGTTGAGGCTAGAGTGAGCTATGATTGCATCACTGCACTGTAGCCTGGGCAGCAAAGCAACAAGGAGAGGGGAGACGAGGGGAGGGGAGGAGATGGGAGCAGAGACAAAGGAAGGAAAGAAGGAAGGAAGGGAGGGAGGAAGGGAGGGGAAGAAAGGAAGCAAGAAAGAAACGGAAAGCAGGAAGAAAGAAAAAAGAAGGGAAGGAAGGAAGAAAGGAAGGAAAGAAGGAAAAAAGGAAAGAAGGAAGGAAGGAAAGAAGGGAAGGGGAGGGGAGGAGAGGCGAGGGAAGGAAGTATTGAGGAGGACTGGGCATGGTGGCTCACGCGGTAATTCCAGCACTTTGAAAGGCCTAGATGGGCAGACCACCTGAGGTCAGGAGTTCAAGACCAGCCTGGCCAATATGGCGAAACCCTGTTTCTGCTAAAAATACAAATATTAGCCATGTGTGGTAGTGTGCCCTGTAATCCCAGCTACTTCGGAGTCTGAGGCAGGAGAATCGCTTGAACTGAGAGGCAAAGGTTGCGGTGAGCCAAGATCATGCTGCTACCTCCATCCAGCCTGGGTGACAGAGTGAGACTGTCTCAAAGGAAAAAAAAAAAAAGGATTGGAGAGTACTTTTAAAGGTAGCACCTTAAATAACAAACTAACAAAAACAATTCTTGGAGTTCTGTGGTCCACAGCATTTCCTTCTGTTTCAATGCTATATATGTTCTGATTACTATTGTGATCTTTTAAATTTTCTGAAGCAAGCTGACAGGAAGGCAGAAAGATTTGATGCCAAGAAAAAAAAATATTTCTTACATTATTCACCTCAAAGCTTCTCAAATCTAGCCTAAATACTATACCTTAAAACAAAAATGAGGTGCATCTGAATGGGAAGGAAATTTATTTCTCTGTTTTTCTATTATACAAGTCATTTACAAAACCTGCAAATTAAAGCCAGGCACAGTGGCTCACACCTGTAATCCCAGCACTTCGGGAGGCCAAGGTGGGGGGATCACCTGAGCTCAGGTTTTGAGACCAGCCTGGCCAACATGGTAAAACCCCGTCTCTACTTAAAATACAAAAAATTAGGCCAGGTATGGTGGCTCACACCTGTAATCCCAACATCTTGGGAGGCTAAAGTGGGTGGATCAAGAGGTCTGAAGTTTGAGACCAGCCTGGCCAATATGGTGAAACCTCGTCTCTACT
>NW_022451978.1:0-1256 GCF_009761245.1 Sapajus apella
GCCCAGCCTCTTATTCAGACTTTCCTATGCTAAGATGTTTTTTTTTTGGGGGGGCGGGGGACGGAGTTTCGCTCTTGCTACCCAGGCTGGAGTGCAATGGCGCGATCTCGGCTCACCACAATCTCCGCCTCCTGGGTTCAGGCAATTCTCCTGCCTCCGCCTCCTGAGTAGCTAGGATTACAGGCACGCGCCACCATGCCCAGCTAATTTTTTGTATTTTTAGTAGAGACGGGGTTTCACCGTGTTGACCAGGATGGTCTCGATCTCTTGAACTGGTGATCCACCTGCCTCGGCCTCCCAAAGTGCTGGGATTACAGGCTTGAGCCACCGCGCCCGGCCTATGCTAAGTTTTTTATCACGCACTGCTGTAAAAGGCTGCATTGCTTTTATAGTCTCAACATGGAATATATGTTATATTTTAAAATCATGTATTGTGTTGTATATAACATATTAGAGATAGATATAATTGTAGCTACATTATTCTTCCCAAGGTTAGGGAAAAAATAAAACTGCTCATTTGAACTTTGATAAGGTTTAACCTTTAGAAGGTTCATGTTCATATTGAAATGAATTCTGCCCTAGATCTAAATCTATGGGTTTTTTTGAACATGTTACTAAGTCCTACTGTATTTTAAAATAATTAAAATATCTTTCCTAACTCTGCTCTCTTAACCTCACACTTCATTTCATTCAATTCCTCCTCAGATGATATGGGTTAGAGTTCCTTTATTCAAGAGTGATATCAAAATTATTTAGCAGAGTATATTATGGACAGGATCAATCAGAACCAAATGCTGACTACTCAAGAAACTTACAGATCAATCAGAACACATGCCACTCAATCAAAATAAACAGAGGTAAGTGCTAGAGCAGGGGCCTCGAAGCCCCCTATTACACAAGACATTACCTCATTAGTTGCTAAATCATGGGAGACATTCAGAGATCTTAGAAGGGGCAGGAGACTTGGAGTAGCCAAGTCTAATAACCAATCTGCATGAAAGGGTTTTGCTGTTTTACTTTCCATCGCTGTAACAATACAGTTGTTTATGTCTGCTCCCTCTCCAAACATTGCTGAAGTGTCAGCTAGGCAATAAGAGAAATATAATACCACATTAAGTGACAGAGCAAGAGATGTCAACCAACTTTTGGAAGAGGGAAAATTGCTAGGTGATAGCTGACTTTACAGAAAGGAGAAAGGTGTTGCCTAAATGGAAGCTAAGCAAGATTCCAATGAGAAATAAGCTAACTCATCTTTT
>NW_022451979.1:0-1256 GCF_009761245.1 Sapajus apella
GTCCAGCTACTCAGGAGGCTGAGGCGGGAGGACTGCTTAAGCCCAGGGGGTGGAGGCTGCAGTAAATCCTGAGTGCGCCACTGTACTCCAGCCTGAGCAATGTGGCAAGGCTCTGTCTCAAAAAAAGTTAAGATGGTAAATTTTCTATGTGTTTTCCCAAAATTAAAAAAAAACAAAAACAAAGAAAGCTTCCTGTTGTGGTGGCTCATGCCTGTAATCCCAGCACTTTGGGATGCCAAGGCCTGTGGATCATCTGAGGTCAGGCATTCAAGACCAGCCTGGCTAACATGGAGACACCCCATGTCTACTGCAAATACAAAAATTAGCCAGGTGTGGTAGTGGGCACCTGTAATCCCAGCTACTTTTTCTTTTCTTTTCTTTTCTTTTTTTTAAGGTTTAAATAGATTTTATTGTTACAACGGGGACCCCACCAAGCAGGGTCAGTATTTGTGGTCCCAAGAGGTCACCATGGAGACATCAAGAGGCCATGATTGCATAAGAGGTGACTGGAATTGAACGACATGATCCAGGGGAGGCCGGCCAGGAATGCAGGAATGTGACCACGATGGGCTGGTGGGGCTGGTCAGGTCGCCGTGTGAGGGCCAGAACGGCCCCCTTCACCCCTGCTTCTTGTAGCTCTCCAGGTATAACAGCATCCAGCCTGCAGGCAGGAGGAAGGTCACCATGCAGGAGGTAAGCCCGATGGCCAATTCCAGGACCCCAAACTTCTGCTCCGGCGGCATCGAATGGACCTGGGCGTGCGACACCGGAAGCCACCGGACCAAGCCTGTCAGGCCCCGCAGCAGCAGCAGTGTCAGAACGGACGTGATGGTGCGGAGTGCACCACAGACAGCCGCCAGCCGAAGCCCAAGGTCAGGAAGTCAAAATGGCTGCGCCAGCCTTTTTTTTTTTTTTTTTCCTAAGAAAAACCTTTATTCCCAACAGGTTTCCCATTCCACTTCCCCCAGGTAGCCACAAATTTGTTTTGTTTTTTGAGACAGTGTGTCGCCCTCTCACCCAGGCTGGAGTGCAGTGGCACGATCCTGGCTCACTGCAATGCAACCTCCACCTCCTGGGTTCGAGCGATTCTCCTGTCTCAGCCTCCCAAGTAGCTGGGACTACAGTCATGCGCCACCACACCCATCTAATTTTTGTATTTTTAGTTGAGGTGGGGTTTCAGCATGCTGGTCAGGCTGGTCTCAAACTTCCGACCTCAGGTGATCCACTGGCCTCAGCCTCCCAAAGTGCTGGGATTA
>NW_022451980.1:0-1256 GCF_009761245.1 Sapajus apella
AGGCAGTTATGAGAAATATCTTGCTCTAAAACAAAAACGCAGTGATCTAGCAGAAAGGTTTTCAAGCTGTACAATCAACTTACGGAGATAAACTGCTGTGTGTGTGCAGCAGTTCAGAAATCCTTTCTTTGGCGAACCTGGAAACAGATATTCCCAGCAGTATACAGGCATATAAGAAATAGCAGTAAGACTGCATTTGAAACACAGCAGAGATGACTATTTCAAACTGCTCTGCTTTGTTCGTTCAACTTTGGTAGTTGCATCTATGTTTAGATTCAGCGAGTTAGAAGCACGTTTATTCTAAAAGCAGCGTTTGGATATTCCTGAGTGAATGGGAGTATATGGTGTAATGAGAAATATCTGGCCCTAAAACAAAAACGGAGCTATCTAGCAGAATGATTGTCAAGGTGTATATTCAACATACGGAGGTAAACAGATGTGTCAATGTAGCAGTTCAGAAAGGCTTTCTTTGAAGAGTCTAGAGGGAGATATTTCCAGCAGTATACAGGCACAAAAGAATTAGTGTTAAGATCGTGTCTAAAAAACAAGAGAAACGTCTCTTTGAAACTGCTCTGCTGTGTGTTCGTTCACCTTAGGAAATTGCATCTATGTTTAGATTCAGCGAGTTAGAAACACGTTTCTTCTAAAAGCTACGTTTGAGTATTCCAGAGTGAATGAGAATGTAGGCTGTAATGAGATATATCTTGCTCTAAAACAAAAACGCAGCTATCTAGCAGAATGGTTTTCAAGCTGTACAATCAACGTTTCTTATGAAAGCTGCATTTGGATATTCCTGTGTGAATGGGAGTATAGGGCGTTATGAGAAACATCTGGCTCCAAAACTAAAACGGAGCTATCTAGCAGAATGATTGTCAAGGTGTATATTCAACTAACAGAGTTAGACAGAAGTGTGAATGTAGCAGTTCAGAAACCCTTTCTTTGGACAATCTGGAAAGAGATATTTCCAACCATATACAGACACATAAGAATTAGCGGTAAGAACGCGTCTAAACCACAGGAGAAACGTCTATTTCAAACTGCTCTGTTGTGTGTTCGTTCACCTAGGAAGTTGCATGTATGCTCAGATTCAGCAAGTGAGAAACACGTTTCTTCTAAAAGCTCCGTTTGGATTTTCCTGAGTTAAAGGGACTATAGGGCTTAATGAGAAACATCTGGCTCCAAAACAAAAACGGAGCTATCTAGCTCTAAGATTATCAATGTGTATATTCAACTTACAGAGGTAAACAGATGTTTGA
>NW_022451981.1:0-1255 GCF_009761245.1 Sapajus apella
GTCCAGCTACTCAGGAGGCTGAGGCGGGAGGACTGCTTAAGCCCAGGGGGTGGAGGCTGCAGTAAATCCTGAGTGCGCCACTGTACTCCAGCCTGAGCAATGTGGCAAGGCTCTGTCTCAAAAAAAGTTAAGATGGTAAATTTTCTATGTGTTTTCCCAAAATTAAAAAAAAACAAAAACAAAGAAAGCTTCCTGTTGTGGTGGCTCATGCCTGTAATCCCAGCACTTTGGGATGCCAAGGCCTGTGGATCATCTGAGGTCAGGCATTCAAGACCAGCCTGGCTAACATGGAGACACCCCATGTCTACTGCAAATACAAAAATTAGCCAGGTGTGGTAGTGGGCACCTGTAATCCCAGCTACTTTTTCTTTTCTTTTCTTTTCTTTTTTTTAAGGTTTAAATAGATTTTATTGTTACAACGGGGACCCCACCAAGCAGGGTCAGTATTTGTGGTCCCAAGAGGTCACCATGGAGACATCAAGAGGCCATGATTGCATAAGAGGTGACTGGAATTGAACGACATGATCCAGGGGAGGCCGGCCAGGAATGCAGGAATGTGACCACGATGGGCTGGTGGGGCTGGTCAGGTCGCCGTGTGAGGGCCAGAACGGCCCCCTTCACCCCTGCTTCTTGTAGCTCTCCAGGTATAACAGCATCCAGCCTGCAGGCAGGAGGAAGGTCACCATGCAGGAGGTAAGCCCGATGGCCAATTCCAGGACCCCAAACTTCTGCTCCGGCGGCATCGAATGGACCTGGGCGTGCGACACCGGAAGCCACCGGACCAAGCCTGTCAGGCCCCGCAGCAGCAGCAGTGTCAGAACGGACGTGATGGTGCGGAGTGCACCACAGACAGCCGCCAGCCGAAGCCCAAGGTCAGGAAGTCAAAATGGCTGCGCCAGCCTTTTTTTTTTTTTTTTCCTAAGAAAAACCTTTATTCCCAACAGGTTTCCCATTCCACTTCCCCCAGGTAGCCACAAATTTGTTTTGTTTTTTGAGACAGTGTGTCGCCCTCTCACCCAGGCTGGAGTGCAGTGGCACGATCCTGGCTCACTGCAATGCAACCTCCACCTCCTGGGTTCGAGCGATTCTCCTGTCTCAGCCTCCCAAGTAGCTGGGACTACAGTCATGCGCCACCACACCCATCTAATTTTTGTATTTTTAGTTGAGGTGGGGTTTCAGCATGCTGGTCAGGCTGGTCTCAAACTTCCGACCTCAGGTGATCCACTGGCCTCAGCCTCCCAAAGTGCTGGGATTA
>NW_022451982.1:0-1255 GCF_009761245.1 Sapajus apella
GGCAACGTCTGCAAGTTGTCCTTCTGACTTTCATTACACCCTAGAAGAAAATGCAGTCACATGGCCACATTTAACTGCAAAGGAAGGTGAAAACATATGGCTAGGTGCCATATTTCCAGTTAAACTCAGAGTTTATTAGTAACAAGGTAGGAAGACTAGGTATGGTGGGCAGCCGGAAGTCTCTGTTAGACAGGCTGAATTTGAGCATTTCCTTTATTACTGTGATAGTATATAATTAAACTTTCTACAAACTCATAGAATGGAATGCTTTATTTTGGGATACCAGGAAAATGTAGTTTTTCACAGTATTTAATAACAAGTAGATCATTTCCTTTTCAAGACAAGGTACATGATACATATTTGAAGGAAAATGTTTTTAGAAAGCAGCTCAGAGAATGTAATATGGTTTATCTTTTGAGTATAGTTTTGTTATGCAGTTAATTGAAAAACGATATTCAACAGGTGGTCTCAGTAAATATAGTTTAGAAAAAATTGGTGAAAAATTTACTGTTAGATTGAGGGTTCTACATCAAAGAATTAACAACTTGATCTTCTATCTCTGCTCTGGTAGATTTGATGTAAAAGAGTGAGCTTCCCTGCCTTTTGTACTGGCATTACATCAAAGAGGACTAAGTCTTCAACTTCCTTCATTAATTAGCCATGCCATCCAGTGGGCAAACCCAGCTTAGAGTAATTTAGCTGTAGGCACCCATGGTGTGTCCACAGCAGGAAGGTGTAGGCCAGTGTGTTTCCAAGTGGTTTCTCTGAAGATTCCACAGAACATGAAAACCTTCCTTACAGATCTAGCCCTTTAATCAGTGGTAAGCTCAATATGTCATCCCACGTTTTTTGAAAAGAATAGAAAGTACAGAGCTATTCCTGAAATTTAATGTATACTTTTTCATCTTTCTGAAACCCTCAATTTTGCTGTCAGTCATGGTTGCTAATATTCCTGTTGTCTTCAGCAGAGCTGCCAACTCTGTCAGTTTCTGAAATATTGTTTATGTAGGAGCAATTTATTTTGTAGGAAGATGAAAAGATTGCAAAAGCAGTCTATTGCCAACTTTTAGAATGTATGTATTCTAGTTCAGAACACTTCTATGTAACTACTGAATTATTATGTTTATTAGCAAAGTGCTTCTCAAATAAGTGATTCATAAAACAGTATGCTTGAAATACTTAGCAATATATCCTTATTTGCATTTATAAAGATATTATGTTCTTCAAAATACTGGACATATGGAGGATGAATTGT
>NW_022451983.1:0-1255 GCF_009761245.1 Sapajus apella
TGTCAAGCTCTACTATCAACTTACAGAGTTAAACTGATGTGTGTGTGTAGCAGTTCAGAAATCCTTTCTTTGGAGAATTTGGAAACAGATATTTCCAGACATATACACTCATATGAGAACTAGCAGGAAGACTGCGTTTAAAACACATGAGAAACGTCTATTTCAAACTTCTCTGCTTTGTGTTCTTTCAACTTAGGATGCTGCATCTATGTTTAGATTCAGCGAGTTAGAAACACGTTTCTTCTAAATGCTGCGTTTGGATATTCCAGAGTGAATGAGACTGTAGGCTGTAATGAGAAATATCTTGATCTAAAACAAAAACGCAACTATCTAGTAGAATGGTTGTGAAGCTGTAGAATCAACTTACAGAGTTAAACTGATGTGTGTGTGCAGCAGTTCAGAAAATTTTTCTTTGGAGAATCTGGAAGCAGATATTTCCAGACATATACAGGCATATGACAACTAGCAGAACGACTGCGTTTAAAACACAGGAGAAACGTCTAGTTCAAGCTGTTCTGCTTTGTTTTCGCTCACGTTAGGAAGTTGCCTCTATGTTCAGATTCAGGGATTAGAAACACGTTTCTTCGAAAAGCTGCGATTGGATATTCCAGAGTGACTGAGACTATCGGCTTTAATGAGAAATATCTTGCTCTAAAAGAAAAACGCAGCTATCTAGCAGAATGCTTGTCAAGCTCTACTATCAACTTACAGAGTTAAACTGATGTGTGTGTGTAGCAGTTCAGCAATCCTTTCTTTGGAGAATTTGGAAACAGATATTTCCAGACATATACAGTCATATGAGAACTAGAATGAAGTCTGTGTTTAAAACACATGAGAAACGTCTATTTCAAACTTATCTGCTTTGTGTTCTTTCAACTTAGGATGCTGCATCTATGTTTAGATTCAGCGAGTTAGAAACACGTTTCTTCTAAATGCTGCGTTAGGATATTCCAGAGTGACTGAGACTATCGGCTGTAATCAGAAATATTTTGCTCTAAAACAAAAACGCAGCGATCTAGCAGAATTGTTAACAAGCTCTATTATCAACTTACAGAGTTAAACTGATTTGTGGGTGTAGCAGTTCAGAAATCCTTTCTTTGGAGAATTTGGAAACAGATATTTCCAGACATATACAGGCATATGAGAACTAGAAGGAAGACTGTGTTTAAAACACATGAGAAACGTCTATTTCAAACTTATCTGCTTTGTGTTCTTTCAACTTAGGATGCTGAATCTAAACATAGATGCAGCATCC
>NW_022451984.1:0-1255 GCF_009761245.1 Sapajus apella
TCTTACTGCTAGTTCTTAATATGCCTGTAGATGGCTGGAAATATGTGTTTCCAGATTCTCCAAAGAAAGCATTTCTGAACTGCTGCTCTCACACATCAGTTTAACTCTGTAAGTTGATTGTAGAGCTTGACAACGATTCTGCTAGATAGCTGCGTTTTTGTTTTAGAGCCAGATATTTCTCATTACAGCCTATAGTCTCATTCACTCCGGAATCTCCAAACTCAGCTTTTAGAATAAACGGATTTCTAATTGGCTGTATGTAAACATAGATGCAACTTCCTAAGGTAAACGAACGCAAAGCAGAGCAGTTTGAAATAGACGTTTCCACTGTGTTTTAATCGCAGTCTTCCTTCTCGTTCTCATATGCCTGTATATGGCATAAAATACCAGATTCTCCAAAGAAAACATTTCTTAACTGCTGAACCAACCCTTCACTTTAACTCTGTAAGTTGATTGTCCAGCTTCACAACCATTCTCCTAGATAGCTGCGTTTTCGTTTTAGAGCAAGATATTTCTCATTAGAGCCTATAGTCTCATTCTCTCTAGAATATCCAAACGCAGCTTTTAGAAGAAAAGTGTTTCTAACAAGCTGAAGCTAAACATAGATGCAACTTCCTAAGGTGAGCGAACACAAAGCAAAGCATTTGAACTAGATGTTTCTGCTGTGGTTCAAACGCAGTGTTACTTCTAGTTCTGATGAGCCTGTATGCTGGTGGAAATATCTGTTTCCAGATTCTCCAAAGAAAAGATTTCTGAACTGCTGCACACACACATCAGCTTAACTCTGTAAATTAATTATACAGCTTGACAACCATTCTGCTAGATAGCTGCGTTTTTCTTTTATAGCAAGATATTTCTCATTACAGCCTACAGTCTCATTGACTCTGATATATCCAAATCACCTTTTAGAAGAAACGTGTTTCTAACTCGCTGAATTTACACATAGATGCAATTTCCTAAGGTGAAGGAACACAAAGCAGAGCAGTTTGAACTAGACGTTTCTCCTGTGTTTTAAACGCAGTCTTACTGCTAGTTCTCTTATGCCTGTATATGGCTGGAAATATCTGTTTCTGGATTATCCAAAGTAAGCCTTTCTGAACTGCTGAACACACACATCAGTTTAACTCTTTGAGTTGATTCTACAGGTTAACAACCATTCTGCTATATAGATGCTTTTTTGTCTTAGATCAATAGATTTCTCATTACATCCTATAGCCACAGTAAATCTGGAATATCCAAACGCAGATTTTAGAAG
>NW_022451985.1:0-1255 GCF_009761245.1 Sapajus apella
AATTCCTAAGGTGAACGAACACAAAGCAGAGCACTTCTAACTAGATGTTTCTCCTGTCTTTTAAACGCAGTCTTACTGCTGGTTCTTATAAGCCTGTATATGGCTGGAAATATCTGTTTCCAGATTATCCAAAGAGAGGATTTCTGAACTACTGCACACACATGTCAGTTTTACTCTGTAAGAAGATTGTACAGCTTGACAACCATTCTGCTAGATAGCTGCGTTGTTGTTTTAGAGCAAGATATTTCTCATTACGGTCTTTAGTCTCAGTCATTCTGGAATATCCAAGTGCAGCTTTTAGAAGAAACGTGTTTCTAACTCGCTGAATCTAAACACAGATGCAACTTCCCAAGGTGAACGAACACAAAGCAGAGCATTTTGAACTAGACGTGTCTCCGATGTTTTAAACGCAGTCTTACTGCTAGGTCTTAAATTCCTAAGTAAGGCTGGAAAAATCTGTTTCCATATTCCCAAAAGAAAAGGTTTCAGAACCTCTGCACACACACATCAATTTAACTCCATAAGATGATTTTACAGCTTGACAACCATTCTGCTAGATAGCTGCGTTTTTGGTTCAGAGCAAGGTGTTTCTGATTACGGCCTGCAGGCTCTTTCACACTGGAATATCCAAACACTGCTTTCAGAAGAAACGTGTTTCTAACTTGCTGAATCAAAACATAGTTGCAACTTCCTATGGTGAACGAACACAAAACGGAGCAGTTTGAACTGCATGTTTCCCCTGTGTTTTAAAAGCAGTCTTACTGCTAGTTTATATAAGCATGTATATGGCTGGAAATATCTGCTTCCAGATACTCCAACGAAAGGATTTCTGAACTACTGCACACACACGTCAGTTTAACTCTCTAAGAAGATTGTACAGCTTGACAACCATTCTGCTAGATAGCTGCGTTTTTGTTTTAGACCAATATATTTCTCATTACGGCCTTTAGTCTCAGTCATTCAGGAATATCCAAATGCAGCTATTAGAAGAAACATGTTTCTAACTCCCTGAATCTAAACATAGATGCAACTTCCTAAAGTGAACGAACACATAGCAGACCATTTTGAACTAGACGTTTCTCCACTGTTTTAAACGAAGTCTTACTGCTAGGTCGTAAATGCCTGGGTAAGGCTGGAAATGTCTGTTTCCAGATTCCCCAAAGAAAAGATTTCAGAACCTCTGCACACACACATCAATTTAACTCCAAAAGATGATTTTACAGCTTGACAACCATTCTGCTAGATAGCTGTATTT
>NW_022451986.1:0-1255 GCF_009761245.1 Sapajus apella
AATCAAGTATGGTAAGTGTATTGTAGTGTGGAATTTTCAGGAACCGTATACTGAAAAGCTTTCCTATCCTCTTGAATCCCTTTTCTCAAGAAACAGGACAGTCACAAAAATTTTCCTTTCCTGAACGTCTGTCTGGAAGAGAACAAGAACTCCCACTTCTAAAATGTATTCAGAGCCAACTCCCTTATTGCCACTACAGAACTAGGAATCTACTGTGCAGGGGCAAGCCACTGAAACCAGAGTCCTAGGGGCGCTGGTTCAACCCCTCAGGTATTGTCATGGGAACCGAGGTCCCCACCAAAGACCTGTTGAGAAGCAGCTCCCCCTCTCTTTCTTATGAAATCAGAACCTTAATCTGCAGTGCAGGGCAGCAGATCTGGAGGGTGATGACACCAACTGAGAACACTGGAGCTGTAGGAGGAAACACCTGGGAAAACAGGAGGACTCTACCCCAGGGGAAGGGGCAGGAACACACAGACCAGCATCTCATCTGGGGAAGGGGCAGGAACACTTGCAAGGTCACGCCCAGACTCAGGGTCACAATGTCTTTTTAGGAATATGGACCCAGGAATATTAACTGTTTAATGCCTTTTACCATTAAAAAAATCGTCGGTTAAATAAAACACTTGAATGCACCTGAGGGAGCAGAAAGAGATTCTTGGGAAGACAGAACACGGTGAATAGACATAGTCAAGCAGAAAAGACAAAGAAGGTATCATTGGAAGATCTGTAATCCGTGGTGGACATAGAACAGACTTCAGTTAGTTTTTAAAACCTTTATATCTGTTGATAGTAATTTATGTGATGAAATTGCCAGCCTCAGCAGTGGAATCTTATTATCCCCTTCAGGGACGAGTGTCCATTGGGCATGTGGTGAAGTTCTAGTCATGGAGGCAGGGGATATGGTCTGTTGAGGTGTTCCTGGTCCCTCAGAGGAGAATTGCAAAAATGTTTCTTCCCCACTTCCAGGTGATATTTAATACATGTGTTACTCTTGGGAATGTTGCCTCCATGTCACGGCATGATGGGAGTCACCTGAGGGGTGAAGCTGAATTTCTGGATGCATCAGTGTGGAAAATTGAGAAAAGAAACTGCCTGAGCACATGAGCTGTCAAACCATTCGATCCTGGAGCCACTCACATCCAGCCTTCTTGTCTCATTAGGTTGTGATTTTCCTCATTGTTTGGTCAGCCTAGGTTGTCTCTCTTCCCTCTCTGCTGAAATAGTCACACATAATAATCTAGAGGCATTAAGA
>NW_022451987.1:0-1254 GCF_009761245.1 Sapajus apella
CACCTCAGGCACCCGAGTAGATGGGACTACAGGCAGGCACCATCATGGTCAGCTCATTTTTTGGGGGTAGCAATGGGGTTTTGCTATGTTGCCAAGGTTTATCTCGAACTCCTAGGCTCAAGGGATCCTCCTTCCTCAGCCTCCTGAAGTACTGGGTATTATAGGGATGAGTCACCATACCCAACAACGTATGACTTTTCCTAGAGAAATTAAAGGCATATAAATCTATGCAATAGAATTCAAACTAGGAAAATAATTATCTGTATTTTGAAAGAACATATTTTCCCTTTGGTCTTATCTTTTTCAGAAATATTCAGACATAAATAATGCGGCTTTTAAAAAATTCATACAGTATTGAAGAGATAGTTGCGTTCTCATGTTTATGGCAGCACTGGTCACAACAGCCATAATCAGGAAACAACCTGTGTCCATCAACAGAAGAATAAAGAAAATGTGCTACATGTGTACGATGGAGTACCATTCAGCCATAAAAATGAGATCCTGTCATGTACCAACATGAATGGACTGGAGATAATTATATTAGGTAAAATAAGCCAAGCACAGAGAGACAAACATTGCATGGTCTCACTTATTCGTGGCATCTAAAATTGAAAGCAATTGAACTTATGGACATAAAAAGTAGAAAGATAGTTACCAGAGGCTGTGAAGGGTAGTCATGGGGTTGGAAGGCATGTGATAGGTTAATTGGTACAAAAAACATATAAAGAATAACACCTAATATTTGATGTTAAAACAGGGTGGCTATAGCCAATAATAATCTAATTGTATATTTTAAAATAGCTAAAAGCATAATTGGATTGTTTGTAACAAAATGCTTGACGGGATAGATACACCATTCTCCATGATATAATTATTACTCATTGCATACCTATTAAAACATCTCATGTACCCCATAAATATGTACACCTACTGTGTACCCACACAAACTGAAATTTAAAAATTAAAACCTCACTACCAAGCAGCAGGTGCCTAAAGCAATCAGCCCATCTGAGGTCCCACCGCAGACGGGTGTGAATACAATTTAGAAGTTCCTCTGAAGAACTCTACGCTATGAAATAAACCTCTCAAAGGTTGTAAAAAATAAGGGTGGCCATACCCAAAGGTAATTTCATCTTTGTCATTCAGAAACCTAGAGCTGCAAGTAATCTCTGAATCTATTACTTCCAAATTACTTAAGCTACTTTAGAATTTTATAGTCAATCCTGATTCTGATTTAAAGGGAAAAATTCAACT
>NW_022451988.1:0-1254 GCF_009761245.1 Sapajus apella
GTCCATGGGCCACTGGGACTGGGGCGGATTGCAGGGGATACCCTAAGACCTCACAGTTTCTGGAGCTTGTCCCAGGCCAGGAGAGCAGGGGATTTGATAAAAAGGGTCTTTCACCTGCAGCAAACCTATCCTCTTATTCTCTTTATCTTTGCAGGCTCTGTGACCTCCTATGAGCTGACTCAGCCACGCTCGGTGTCAGTGGCTCCAGGACAGACAGCCAGGATTACCTGTGGGGGAAACAGCATTGGAAGTAAATATGTGTACTGGTACCAGCAGAAATCAGGCCAGGCCCCTGTGCTGGTCATCTATTACAATAGCAATCGACCCTCAGGGATCCCTGAGCGATTCTCTGGCTCCAACTCTGGGAACACCGCCACCCTGACCATCAGCAGGGTCGAGGCCGGGGATGAGGCTGACTATTACTGTCAGGTGTGGGACAGCAGTAGTGATAATCCCACAGTGACACAGGCACATGGGGAAGTGAGACAAAAACATCCTCCCAGCCTCTGTCACCCTCTACTCCAGCCTCGGGAGGCCTGTGAATAAAACCATGAGTGAATCTGGGTCAGTTCACCTGGGTATGAGCCCCTGGGCTGCTCTTCCCTCCAGCCCACTCCAGGAGTCTGGGTCTGAGCCCCCAGGCTGCCCTTCCCTCTAGCCCCCTCCAGGGGTCTGGATCTGAGCCCCCAGGCTGCCCTTCCCTCGAGCCCCCTCCAGGAGCCTCTACCGAGCATGCATCAGGCATAGACATGGCCTGGACGGACCAGAGTCATCTCATGACTTTTGGCTGCTGTGTGAGTTAGAGAGTGAGGACCTGGGTAGAAACACAGACAGACGCAACCTCTGTCCACTGTCCTGCCCCTGGATGCTCATGTGGTGGGGATGGGGCCAGTCCTTAGACCAGCTGTGTAAGTCAGGCCCCAGAACTGCTGCCCAGCTCTGCTGAGATCCTGGGCCCCAGGCTGTGGTGGCCGGTGACTCTCAACAGAGTTAACCAGGGGAAGGGGCACTATGAAATCTGCCCAGATCCCCTCTTCAATGTGACCACCTAGCACTGCTGAGAACCCAGCAGCTCAGAAGTGTGTCCTCTCTGGGAAGGGCTCTTGGCTGCAAAAAGCTTCCTCAAGGTGATGTCCCTTCTCAGAAGGGTTCAGTTTCATAAACCAAGATCTCAAGACACTGCTTCAATTTAAGATGCCACTGAATGAAGGGGCTCCCAGCTCCGGAGCTCGCTGTGTGGACGCCTGAGGCCTC
>NW_022451989.1:0-1254 GCF_009761245.1 Sapajus apella
TTTCACAGTGCTAACTCTGTCTCACAGCCGAGGTGTCCCCCAGCAGCCCTTATGTGGGCATGACAGAGGACTTAGAGCATCTTGCCTTAGGGTCACCTCTTTTTCAATGCTACTTTGGTCCCATACCTCATGACCTGAGACTTATTAGTAAGATTAAAGATTATATGATTATGTAGATATATATATATATATATATATATTTATGATTACATCTAAATAGCTATGTGATTATTTACGATTACATATATATAGAAATAACTATATAACTATATTTCCAATTCTCTTCTAATTCTATGTTTACATGAGAACATCCTGAGGCTTTAGACCCTTTCCTTGGCTCTTGCGAGGCTTCCCCCCCAAACTACCAGGAGTAGAGCATGGGAGAAACTGGCCCCTCCATTCAATTACGTCCACCTGATCTCTCCCTTGACACATGGTGATTATGTGGATTACAATTCAAGATGAGATTTTGGTGGGGACACAAAGCCTAACCATATCATTAGGAATCTCGAGGCTGGTTGGTATCCAGCTTTTGGGGAAGAATGGTTCAGGAAAACCCCAGGACTTTGGTAGTCATGTTTTCATTTCACTGCCTAATCTCTCCTCCTCTTAACATCCTCCTTCCTCTGTGGAAGAAAAGAATTTTAGCTTGCCCTATTTGAAAAGGAAGAGAGAGTAAAGAGGAGGAAAGAAACAGAGCACCAGTCTCAATACATCTAAATGTGCACTGTCTCCAAATTCACATTGTTTACGGCTCAAGCTACAGCAGAGTTTTCATGTCTTTAGAAATTAAAAGACAGTGATGACGCTACCTATTGAAGTAATGGAATAAGGTCAAACCATATAAAAAGGTGAGCTTCTAGGCTGAGAGCAGTGGCTCATGCCTGCAATCCTAGCACTTTGGGAGGCCAAGGCAGGTGGATCAGCTGAGGTCAGGAGTTCGAGACCAGCCTGGCCAACATGGTGAAACCCTGTCTCTACTAAAAAATCCAAAAACTAGCTGGGTATTGTGGTGGGCACCTGTAATCCCAGCTACTCGGGAAGCTGAGGCAGGAGAATTGCTTGAACCCAGGAGGTAGAAGTTGCTGTGAGCCTAGACTGAGCTATTTCCCTCTAACCTGGGCTACAGAGCAAACACTCCATCTAAAAATAATAATAATAATAAATAAGCTTCTAGCTTGAAATGTTTCATTATGTAAGAGGAACAATGCGAGGTATGGTGCTCATGTGCAGAAAATGGTGGAGGTGGGAGTG
>NW_022451990.1:0-1254 GCF_009761245.1 Sapajus apella
AATGACCTGTAATTCATTCATAAGCCATCTCATCCTTCTTCCCAGATTTAATCACTCATATTGCTTATATAAGTAAAGTCTTCTTTTGCCTATACACACTTATGTATAAATGTAGTTTTACTCACTCAGAAACATACGCATTTAAATGCATGGAACACATTTTCTAATGTGGTTTAGCATGCTTTTTTAGTAGCCCTTAAGAATGTTTTGAAAGTGTCTGTATGTTTATCTATATCAATCCCTCATCAAAACGTAATATCCTGGGTATCCTCAGTGCCTGATGAATCTCAATAATGCCTACACAATGCCAGACACAAAGTAAGTCCTCTTGATAAACGTATAGGGAAGTGTAATAGAATTCTATAAACTACTTACATCGGAAACAAAATTATTAGAAATCTCCTCTTATAAGCATGATCTCAGAATCAAGGGAGTTAGTTTCAGAAATCAACTAATATAGCTTGAGGCACTCCCACTCATTTTGACATTAGTATTAAAGTTTGTTTCACAAACATTCCTCTCCCCCTAAACATTCTAGAATCGGCATTTCCAGTGTTCCCCTCCATATCAACTCCTCTGTGGAGTGCTTGAGGCTAGCAGGCCTCCTGCAGTATGTATTGGCTTACTTTATATTGGATATGAAACAACAGCTTAGGGATCCAATTATTCAATCACAATCTTGTTATAGAGTTTACTCCTTTGATTATTTCAAAATTTATCTTTTTGAGGTTAGGGATATACTCAAATTTTTCAGGCAGAATGTGTAAAAATATAAAGAAATGAGCTACAATTTAACATGTCTTCTACTGTGGCATTTAACATATTAATTGGTTCAGTTGAGGCCAGGCTCACAACTGTAATCCCAGCACTTTAGAAAGCAGAGGAGGGTGAGTCACTTGAGGACAGGAGTTTGAGACCAGCCTGGCCAACACGACGAAACCCTGTCTCTACTAAAAATACAAAAATTAGCCAGGCATGGTGGCATGTGCCTGTAATCTCAGCTATTCCAGCAGCTGAAGCAGGAGAATCACTTGAACCCGGGAGGCAGAGATTGCAGTGAGAAGAGATGGCACCACTGCACTCCAGATTGAGTGACAAAGAAAGACTCCATCTAAAACAACAATAACAACAAAAACAACAACCATTAATTGGTTCAACTGAAATTTTGATCAGAACCAAAAATAGGCAGCTAGAGATAACCTCCTTGAAGTACAGATATTCGGTAGTACTGCCTTTTTAGAGGTCCACATTTTT
>NW_022451991.1:0-1254 GCF_009761245.1 Sapajus apella
GGTTGTAAAGAGCCAGGTGGTAAATATTTCAGGCTTTATGGGCCACCCGTCTCTGCTGCTCTCACTCAGCACTGCTGCCACGGGCACTACAGAAACGAAGAAGTGTGGGTATGTTTCAATAAAGCTTTATGTATGGAAACTGAAATTTAGATTTCATATAATTCTCACATGCCAAAAAAAATTATTCTTCTTTTGACTTTTTTTTCTCTTAACCATTACAAAAATGTGAAATCCTTTCTTAGCTCCTGAGCCATATATAAACCAGGCGGCAACAGAATTTGACCTGAGGGCCATGGTTGGCAGACTCTGGCTGCAGGCCAGCCCTCTCCCATATCCTACAGGATTCTTCCATCCTTTCCTCCACCAACTCCTCCCTTATCTTCATGCTCAGTTGAAAACCTTGCTTCCCACTTCACTGCGGAAAGAAAAACAATCCATTTGTAGCAAAACTTCCTGAAACACTTGTATGTGTACACTGACTCCAAAGCTGCCTCCATCACTTTCTCACTTTAAAACGTTAATTATTTTTGGCCAGGCGCAGTGGCTCATGCCTGTAATTTTAGTACTTTGGGAGGCTGACATGGGTGGATCGCAAGGTCAAGAAGTCTAGACCATCCTGGCCAACATGGTGAAACCCTGTCTTTACTAAAAATACAAAAAAAAAATTAGCCGGTTTGGTGACACGTGCCTGTGGTCCCTGCTACTCGGGAAGCTGAGGAGGAAGAATCGCTTGAACCCAGGAAGCAGAAGTTGCAGTGAGCTGAGATTGCGCCACTGCACTCCAGCCTGGCGACAGAGCAAGACTCCATCTCAAAACAAACAAACAAACAAACGAAAGTTTGTTATTTTTACATAGAGGGAAGTAAACAGATTTCAGTGTACAGCTCAATGGTTTGGACAAATATGTATTCCCATGAACAGCATATATATTCCCATGAACCCAAATCAAGATATAAAATATTTCCATTATCCCAAAAAGCTACCTTTCAATCCTTTTCAGCCAAGGTAGTCATTGTTTTGATTTCCATTACAATAGATTAATTTTTTCCTGCTCTTGAACCTCCTATTTATAGAATATATCTGGTTTCTTTAAACAATGTTTTTGAGATTTGATCCACCCAATATCAGTGGTTCAGCCTATTAATTTTTCTGGGGACAACCTTATTTAAATATATTACAATTTGTTTAACCCATTATCCTGTTTATATATATATACTTTTTCTAGCTCTGGGCTATTATGAATAAAGCTGTTAT
>NW_022451992.1:0-1254 GCF_009761245.1 Sapajus apella
AACTGATGTGTGTGTGCAGCAGTTCAGAAAGACTTTCTTTGGAGAATCTGGAAACAGATATTTCCAGACATATACACTCATATGAGAACTAGCAGGAAGACTGCGTTTAAAACACATGAGAAACGTCTATTTCAAACTTCTCTGCTTTGTGTTCTTTCAACTTAGGATGCTGCATCTATGTTTAGATTCAACGAGTTATAAACACGTTTCTTCTAAATGCTGCGTTTGGATATTCCAGAGAGAATGAGACTGTAGGCTGTAATGAGAAATATCTTGATCTAAAACAAAAACGCACCTATCTAATAGAATGGTTGTGAAGCTGTAGAATCAACTTACAGAGTTAAACTGATGTGTGTGTGCAGCAGTTCAGAAACCCTCTCTTTGGAGAATCTGGAAACAGATATTTATAGACATATACAATCATATGTGAACTAGCAGGACGAATGCGTTTAAAACACAGGAGAAACGTCTAGTTCAAGCTGTTCTGCTTTGTGTTCGCTCAGGTTAGGAAGTTGCCTCTATGTTCAGATTCAGGGATTAGAAACACGTTTCTTCGAAAAGCTGCGTTTGGATATTCCAGGGTGACTGAGACTATCGGCTGTAATGAGAAATATCTTGCTCTAAAACAAAATCGCAGCTATCAAGCAGAATGGTTGTCAAGCTCTACTATCACCTTACAGAGTTAAACTGATGTGTGTGTGTAGCAGTTCAGAAATCATTTCTTTAGAGAATTTGGAAACAGGTATTTCCAGACATATACACTCATATGAGAACTAGCAGGAAGACTGCGTTTGAAACACAAGGGAAACGTCTATTTCAAACTTCTCTGCTTTCTCTTCTTTCAACTTAGGATGCTGCATCTATGTTTAGATTCAGCGAGTTAGAAACACGTTTCTTCTAAATGCTGCGTTTGGATATTCCAGAGTGAATGAGACTGTAGGCTGTAATGAGAAATATCTTGATCTAAAACAAAATCGCAGCTATGTAGTAGAATGGTTGTGAAGCTGTAGAATCAACTTACAGAGTTAAACTGATGTGTGTGTGCAGCAGTTCAGAAACCCTTTCTTTGGACAATCTGGAAACAGATATTTCCAGACATATAGAGGCATATGACAACTAGCAGGAAGACTGCATTTAAAACACAGGAGAAACGTCTAGTTCAAGGTGTTCTGCTTTGTGTTCGCTCACATTAGGAAGTTGCCTCTATGTTCAGATTCAAGGATTAGAAACACGTTTCTTCTAAAAGCTGCGTTT
>NW_022451993.1:0-1254 GCF_009761245.1 Sapajus apella
TTTCACAGTGCTAACTCTGTCTCACAGCCGAGGTGTCCCCCAGCAGCCCTTATGTGGGCATGACAGAGGACTTAGAGCATCTTGCCTTAGGGTCACCTCTTTTTCAATGCTACTTTGGTCCCATACCTCATGACCTGAGACTTATTAGTAAGATTAAAGATTATATGATTATGTAGATATATATATATATATATATATATTTATGATTACATCTAAATAGCTATGTGATTATTTACGATTACATATATATAGAAATAACTATATAACTATATTTCCAATTCTCTTCTAATTCTATGTTTACATGAGAACATCCTGAGGCTTTAGACCCTTTCCTTGGCTCTTGCGAGGCTTCCCCCCCAAACTACCAGGAGTAGAGCATGGGAGAAACTGGCCCCTCCATTCAATTACGTCCACCTGATCTCTCCCTTGACACATGGTGATTATGTGGATTACAATTCAAGATGAGATTTTGGTGGGGACACAAAGCCTAACCATATCATTAGGAATCTCGAGGCTGGTTGGTATCCAGCTTTTGGGGAAGAATGGTTCAGGAAAACCCCAGGACTTTGGTAGTCATGTTTTCATTTCACTGCCTAATCTCTCCTCCTCTTAACATCCTCCTTCCTCTGTGGAAGAAAAGAATTTTAGCTTGCCCTATTTGAAAAGGAAGAGAGAGTAAAGAGGAGGAAAGAAACAGAGCACCAGTCTCAATACATCTAAATGTGCACTGTCTCCAAATTCACATTGTTTACGGCTCAAGCTACAGCAGAGTTTTCATGTCTTTAGAAATTAAAAGACAGTGATGACGCTACCTATTGAAGTAATGGAATAAGGTCAAACCATATAAAAAGGTGAGCTTCTAGGCTGAGAGCAGTGGCTCATGCCTGCAATCCTAGCACTTTGGGAGGCCAAGGCAGGTGGATCAGCTGAGGTCAGGAGTTCGAGACCAGCCTGGCCAACATGGTGAAACCCTGTCTCTACTAAAAAATCCAAAAACTAGCTGGGTATTGTGGTGGGCACCTGTAATCCCAGCTACTCGGGAAGCTGAGGCAGGAGAATTGCTTGAACCCAGGAGGTAGAAGTTGCTGTGAGCCTAGACTGAGCTATTTCCCTCTAACCTGGGCTACAGAGCAAACACTCCATCTAAAAATAATAATAATAATAAATAAGCTTCTAGCTTGAAATGTTTCATTATGTAAGAGGAACAATGCGAGGTATGGTGCTCATGTGCAGAAAATGGTGGAGGTGGGAGTG
>NW_022451994.1:0-1254 GCF_009761245.1 Sapajus apella
AAAAATGTGGACCTCTAAAAAGGCAGTACTACCGAATATCTGTACTTCAAGGAGGTTATCTCTAGCTGCCTATTTTTGGTTCTGATCAAAATTTCAGTTGAACCAATTAATGGTTGTTGTTTTTGTTGTTATTGTTGTTTTAGATGGAGTCTTTCTTTGTCACTCAATCTGGAGTGCAGTGGTGCCATCTCTTCTCACTGCAATCTCTGCCTCCCAGGTTCAAGTGATTCTCCTGCTTCAGCTGCTGGAATAGCTGAGATTACAGGCACATGCCACCATGCCTGGCTAATTTTTGTATTTTTAGTAGAGACAGGGTTTTGTCGTGTTGGCCAGGCTGGTCTCAAACTCCTGTCCTCAAGTGACTCACCCTCCTCTGCTTTCTAAAGTGCTGGGATTACAGTTGTGAGCCTGGCCTCAACTGAACCAATTAATATGTTAAATGCCACAGTAGAAGACATGTTAAATTGTAGCTCATTTCTTTATATTTTTACACATTCTGCCTGAAAAATTTGAGTATATCCCTAACCTCAAAAAGATAAATTTTGAAATAATCAAAGGAGTAAACTCTATAACAAGATTGTGATTGAATAATTGGATCCCTAAGCTGTTGTTTCATATCCAATATAAAGTAAGCCAATACATACTGCAGGAGGCCTGCTAGCCTCAAGCACTCCACAGAGGAGTTGATATGGAGGGGAACACTGGAAATGCCGATTCTAGAATGTTTAGGGGGAGAGGAATGTTTGTGAAACAAACTTTAATACTAATGTCAAAATGAGTGGGAGTGCCTCAAGCTATATTAGTTGATTTCTGAAACTAACTCCCTTGATTCTGAGATCATGCTTATAAGAGGAGATTTCTAATAATTTTGTTTCCGATGTAAGTAGTTTATAGAATTCTATTACACTTCCCTATACGTTTATCAAGAGGACTTACTTTGTGTCTGGCATTGTGTAGGCATTATTGAGATTCATCAGGCACTGAGGATACCCAGGATATTACGTTTTGATGAGGGATTGATATAGATAAACATACAGACACTTTCAAAACATTCTTAAGGGCTACTAAAAAAGCATGCTAAACCACATTAGAAAATGTGTTCCATGCATTTAAATGCGTATGTTTCTGAGTGAGTAAAACTACATTTATACATAAGTGTGTATAGGCAGAAGAAGACTTTACTTATATAAGCAATATGAGTGATTAAATCTGGGAAGAAGGATGAGATGGCTTATGAATGAATTACAGGTCATT
>NW_022451995.1:0-679 GCF_009761245.1 Sapajus apella
GTTTCTCCAAATAGCGGCGTTTGGATATTCCTCAGTGAATGGGAGTTTAGGGTGTAATGAGAAATATCGGGATCTAAAACAAAAAAGGAGCTATGTAGTAGAATGATTGTCAAGGTGTATATTAAACTTAGTGAGTTAAACAATTGTGTGAAGGTAGCAGTTTACTAACCCTATCTTTGGAGAATCTGGAAAGAGATATTTCCAGCCATATACAGGCTCCTAAGAATTAGCGGTAAGATCGCGTCTAAACCACAGGTGCATCGTCTCTTTCAAACTGCTCTCTTATGTGTTCGTTCTCCTTCGGAAGTTGCAGCTATGTTTAGATTCAGCGAGTTAGAAACACGTTCCTTCTAAAAGCTGCGTTTGGATATTCCTGGGTTATTGGGAGTATAGGTTGTAATGAGAAATATCTGGCTCTAAAACAAAAGCGAAGCTATGTAGCAGAATGATTGTCAAGATGTATATTAAACTTACCGAGCTAAATAATTGTGTGAATGTAGCAGTTGCATAGCCATTGCTTTGTAGAATCCAGAAAGAGATATTTCCAGCCATATACAGACTCTTAAGAGTTAGCTTTAAGATCTTATCTAAATCATACGACAAACGTCTCTTTCAAACTGCTCCACTGTGTTTGGTTCACATTAGGAAGTTGCATCTATGTTTAGATTCAGCGAGTTAG
>NW_022451995.1:779-1253 GCF_009761245.1 Sapajus apella
CTATTTCAAACTGCTCTGCTCTGTGTTCGTTCACCTTAGGAAGTTGCATCTATGTTTAGAATCAGCGAATTAGAAACACGTTTCTTCTAAAATCTGCGTTGCAATATTCCTGAGTGAATGGGAGTGTAGGTTGTAATGGGAAATATATGGCTCTAGAACAAAAACGGAGCTATGTAGCTGAATGATTGTCAAGGTATATATTCAACATATAGAGTTAAACAGGTGTGTGAATGTAGCAGTTCAGAAACCCTTTCTTTGCAGAATCTGGAAAGAGATATTTCCAGCCATAAAGAGGCTCATAAGTTTTAGCGGTAAGATCGCGTCTAAACCACAGGAGAAACAACTCTTAAACTGCTCTGCTGTGTGTTCGTTGACCTTAGGAAGTTGAATCTATATTTTGATTCAGCAAGTTAGAAACACGTTTCTTCTAAAAGGTACGTGTCGATATTCTAGAGTGATTGGGAGTATACAGTG
>NW_022451996.1:0-339 GCF_009761245.1 Sapajus apella
AGTAATCCTTTAAATCATGCAGGGGAATCTTCCAGTGAGTTCCTTCAGTGAACAGGAACGGCCTTTCCCTCATGCCTTTTAAAATGGCAGCATCTTGCTAAGCTAAGTGGAACTTTTGTATTTAAACACAACACTGATTTGAATAATGTATTACCTTAAATGAAAACCAAACATTTCATAGTGATTGATTCAAATGCTGGAAAAAAAAAAAACAGCAATGAGGCATTTTTGAGATATATTTCTTTGTTTCTTATCTGATAAGATTTGCAAGAGTACTATCAGTGATCTATACTTTTTTCTTCACCTAATAGACTAATGTTAGAACCTAACCCAGGAGTA
>NW_022451996.1:439-1253 GCF_009761245.1 Sapajus apella
TAACAGTGGGTAGGAAAGTACAGCTACTGGGATTTCAGGCTGAAAAACAGATTCCAGAGATGAAGAGATGAGCAAAGAAAGGGAGAAGAAAACAAGGAAGAAAGACTAGTAAATGTTATTACAATCTGATCAGAGTGTAGAAGTCACTTGATTTCTGATATATTGGATCAGTCTCAGGTTACATGCCAATTAAGTTCAATTAACATTTTAGCCATTTCCTTGCTTCAGATACCCAAATATTTTATTCCATAATCAAATTTTCTTTTTTTTCTGTTTGTCTTAACATTGTTTGGCCATGATAAACATATATTTATATTGGAGGAATCAAAGATGTCTTATATATTTAAAAATAATTTTGTATAGTACAGCTCTTGTTAGGGTATTAACACATTTGACTGAAGAATTTTCTTTGCTCTTAGATGACACTAAGAGAAAAAATACTGCAAAACTATAAAAAATTATGGTGCAAGTAAAATAGCAATAGTAACTTTTTGCTGTTAGTATGCCAGGGATACTTAAAATTTGTTGTAGATTGACTACCACAGAAAACAGACTCAGATGGAAATGAGCGTGAAGGATGTTTCTTAGGGAGTGGACTTGGGCTCAGCACTTGGGGTGTGGGGAAAGGAATGAATTAGAGTTGGGCAGAGGAAGAATTGGGGCTGTGATGCATCACAACAGGTATGCAGCTGACTCCAAAGGGAGCCCTGAAGCTTGGGTAGCCTCGCAGAGTTGCTCCTCTTTGGGGAGAGGAGCTGGTGGTTTATCCCCAGTACTTGGGTAGGGATTCACTGGAGAAGAGGTAATCTCTTTC
>NW_022451997.1:0-1253 GCF_009761245.1 Sapajus apella
TGGCCCTGAGGCCTCCAAGGCCCTTTCCTGCCCTGGGCTTTCCTTGGTCCTCTGCTATGCTATACTTGTCCCTGCCAAGGACCAGTCGTGCCATTGCCCCATCTTACCCTGCACGGTTTGTGCCCTGACCCTGCCCTTCACCCTGCATTCACCCTGCACTGGCACTGTCTCCCTTGGCACAGCCTTGGCCCTGGCCCTGCCTTCTCCTTGTCCCTGGTCCTGCCCTGTCACACTCTGTTCTGGCCCTGTAGAGGCCCCACCATAACCTGGCCCTGTTCTTAGTCCTACCACAGCTATTACATTGCCCTGCTTTTGGCTATCCCTTGTAATATTCTAGTCCTGCCCTTCCTCAGTCATGGTCCCTTCCTGGCCTTGCACTGCCCTGTCCCTGCTTTTACTTTGTTCTGGTTCTGACTTCGTCCAGCCCCTGCTCTGGAGCCACCCTGTTCCTGCCTTCTCCTTGGCTCTGCATTTACTCTGTCCCTGTCCCTGGCCCAGCCTTGGCCTTGGCCCAGACCCTGACCCTGTGTTCATCCTGGCCTGGCTCTGACCATGTGCTATCCTAGTCCTGTCCTGGCCCTGACCTCACCCTGGTCCTGGCCTTGCCCCTTTTACCTGGCCCTGATCTACCTTGGTCTTCACCCTGACCCTAGCCCAGACCTCGCTTGCTCTGTTGCCAGGCTGCAGTGCAGAGGTGAGATCTCAGTTCACTGAAGTCTCCACTTCCAGGGTTCAAGTGGTTCTCCTGCTTCAGCCACATGAGTAGCTGGCACCATGGCCAGCTAATTTTGTATTTTTCACAGAGATGGGATTTCACCACACTGGCCAGGATGGTCTTGATCTCCTAACATCGAGATCCACCTGCCTTGGCCTCCCAAGGTTCTGGGATTAAAGGCATGAGCCCCTATGCCCGACAAATTTTCATTTTCTGTAAAGATGGGGACTTCCTATGTCACCCAGGCTGGTCTAAAACTCGTAGGCTCAAACAAACTTCCAGCCTTGGCCTCCCAAAGTGCTGGAATTACAAATGTGAGCCACTGCACATAACTTGTTTTGTGTTATTGTTGTAGTTTTAAATAAACCAGCTTTGGCTGGGCATGGTGGCTCACTCCTGTAATCCCAGCACTTTGGGAAGCCGAGGTAGGCAGATCAAGAGGTCAGCAGATCCAGACCATCTTGACCAACATGGTGAAACCTCATCTCTACTAAAAATACAAAACAATTATCTGGGCATGGTGATGCGTGCCTGTAAT
>NW_022451998.1:0-1253 GCF_009761245.1 Sapajus apella
AAATATTTAAAACCAAAGATAATATTGTATCTCTTCTAAAATCAATGCCCAAGTAGAAGAACGATATTTAGATCATTCAGTCACATCAGTAACCTGAAAAAAACAGCTTGAATCTTTCTTCCAGATGAAAGTACACAGATTAAAAAAAAATCAACAGAATGAGCTTCTTCTTCTTCCTTTCAGGGGGAAGCTGGTATTGCTCTATCCTCACAAGACTGAGTAGAGTATTCACGGCTCCCTGAAATATCTATTCCCTTAATAAAAGCCCTAAGGACAAGCTGGGTGTTGCAGGGCACACCCGGGGTTTCTTTGGAAAACATATCGCAATGAAAACTCCAGATAAAAGGGCTGGGCTTGAAGTATTTGCAAATTTCCATGGTGTAAATATGCCCAACATGACAATTTTGAAGTTACCAGTGTGAAGTCACTGAACTCAAAATTGGAAAAGTTGAGCACAGTTATCTATCCCCACCTATATGAGCCCAGTAAGCCTCAGAGCCTCAGTAGATTTGAGGCAGACTGAATCCTATTCTTGCTCACTATGGCAAAGCACAAGCACACGAATCTCTTTCTCCAGCCTATCTCCCTGTCCCTCCCTCTGTCTGGCTAACGTCCCTCTTGTCTCCCATGTTCCCACTCACCCTGGTCACACACAGAAGCACAGACACGTCCTGGGGAGTCAGAGCAGATGAGGTGCTGGAGCTGGATGGGTCTTTTATAGGACCCAGGACTGGCTCTGGGAAGAGGATGAGGTGGCTCTTGCTCAACCAGGCACGTGCTGGGTCATTCCTGACATTCCCCTGCCTCCTAGACCCTGCAATCAAAGAGGCCTCGGGAGCTTCCAGGACTCCTCTCTGGGGCTGGGATCTAGAGAGGCTTTAGCCAGTCATAGCCCTAAAGAGTTAACTTAGGGTACTCAAGAGACCCACACCTGGACAAGATTGTTTCCTGAGTCTTTTTTATGCATGCGCTGAGGAAACATCAGTTCTGAGCCACCGCTTTCCCAGACCTTGTGGAAATGTTCCATTATGACTCCCTCCACCCTGAGCAGTTTCTGTTCCATGTCCTGCTGTGGATCCAGCCATCCCAGGGGCTTCCACAGCCTTGGCTCTTTCTGGGCATCCCTCCCTTGCCTTGGGCTCTCAGTCCTTCCTCGTGACCTCTCAGTTTCTCCGTTTCCTCTGACTCACCATAACAAGCAGATTCAGTGGATTAAATCTGAGTTCACTCTGTGGTCTAGAGCAAGGAGAATG
>NW_022451999.1:0-1253 GCF_009761245.1 Sapajus apella
AGCAGAACTGAAGGAGATAGAGACACAAAAAACCCTTCAAAAAATCAATAAATCCAGGAGCTGGTTTTTTGAAAAGATCAACAAAATAGACAGACCACTAGCCAGATTAATAAAAAAGAAAAGAGAGAATAACCAAATTGATGCAATAAAAAATGATCAAGGGGATATCACCACAGATTCCACAGAAATTCAAACCATCATCAGAGATTATTACAAACAACTCTACGCACACAAACTAATAAACCTGGAAGAAATGGATAAATTCCTGGACACTTGCCTCCTGCCAAGCCTAAACCAGGAAGAAGCCAAAACCCTGAACAGACCCATAACAAGGTCCGAAGTTGAGGCAGCAATTAAGAGCTTACCACCCAAAAAAAGCCCAGGTCCAGATGGGTTCACAGCTGAATTCTACCAGACATACAAAGAGGAGCTGGTACCATTTCTTCTGAAACTATTCCAAACACTACAAAAAGAGGGAATTCTTCCCAAATCATTTTATGACACTAACATCATCCTGATTCCAAAACCCGGCAGAGACTCAACAAGAAAAGAAAACTTCAGGCCAATATCCATGATGAACATAGATGCAAAAATCTTCAATAAAATACTGACAAGCCGATTGCAACAGCACATCAAAAAGCTTATCCACCATGATCAAGTAGGCTTCATCCCGGGGATGCAAGGCTGGTTCAACATACGCAAGTCTATAAACGTAATTCACCACATAAACAGAACCAAAGACAAAAACCACATGATTATCTCAATTGATGCAGAGAAGGCCTTTGACAAAATTCAACAGCCCTTTATGCTAAAAACACTCAATATGCTAGGTATCGATGGAACGTATCTCAAAATAATAAAAGCTATTTATGACAAACCAACAGCCAATATCATACTGAATGGGCAAAAACTGGAAGCATTTCCCTTGAAATGTGGCACCAGGCAAGGATGCCCGCTCTCACCACTGCTATTCAATATAGTATTAGAAGTTCTAGCCAGAGCAATCAGGCAAGAAAAAGAAATAAAGGGTATTCAAATAGGAAAGGAGGAAGTCAAATTGTCTCTATTTGCAGACGACATGATTGTATATCTAGAAGACCCCATCGTCTCAGCCCCAAACCTCCTGAAACTGATAAGCAAGTTCAGCAAAGTCTCAGGATACAAAATCAATGTGCAAAAATCACATGCATTCCTATACACCAATAGCAGACTTAAAGAGAGCCAAATCAAGAACAAACTTCCATTCACAATTG
>NW_022452000.1:0-926 GCF_009761245.1 Sapajus apella
ATTTTTTCCAAATCTGATAAGCAATAAATGGTCCCTCAATGTAGTTTAAACATGTTAGGGTTGTGGAGGTATTATTGAAATAAAAGAAACTGTACATATTTAAAGTGTACAACTTGGTAAGTCTTGATATAGGCACACACTTGCAAAACCATCACCACAGTCAAGAAAATGAACATACTCATTATCCCCAAAGGTTTCCTCCTGCCTATTCGTAATCCCTTGGTCTTTGCTCTCTCTTACCGCTCCCCTCTCTAAACAACTAATGATCTTTCTGTCACTATAGATTAGTTGGCTTTTCCTAACTTGTTTATCCACTTAACTATTAATGGACGTTTGGATGGTTTTCAGGTTTTGTTTTGATTTTTTTTAACTATTACAATAAAAGCTACTCTGAGTATTCATTCACACATCTTTTTATGGACATACGTTTCCTTTTCTCTGGGGTAAATACCTAGGAGTGGGATGGCTGGATTACATGGTAGGTGCCTCACTTTTTACTAAATGGCCGAAGTGGTGTAGCTCTATTATTCTTCATTCCCATCAGCACAGTATGAGAGTTCAAATTTCTCCACATTCTCAGCACTGCTTGGTACGCCCAGTTTTTCTAATTTTGATCATTTAAATATGTGTGTAGCAGGCTAGGCCCAGTGGTTTGCACCTGTAATCCCAGCACTTGGAAAGGACAAGGCGGGTGGATCACTTGAGCCCAGGAGTTCAAGACCAGCCTGGCCAAAGTGGCAAAAACCCATCTTTACTGAAAATACAAAAATTAGCTAGGCATAAGCACACCCATAATGCCAGCCATTCAGGAGGCTGAGGCAAAAGAATTGCTTGAACTCAGGAAGTGGAGGTTGCAGTGAGCGGAGAATATGCCACTGTACTCCAGCCTGGGCAACAGAGGGAGACACTATCTTAAAAAAATAAAT
>NW_022452000.1:1026-1253 GCF_009761245.1 Sapajus apella
TTTTTTTTTTGAGACAGGGTTTCACTCTTGTTACCCAGGCTGGAGTGCAATGGCGCAATCTCGGCTCACCGCAACCTCCGCCTCCTGGGTTCAGGCAATTCTCCTGCCTCAGCCTCCTGAGTAGCTGGGATTACAGGCACGCGCCACCATACCCAGCTAATGTTTTGTAGTTTTAGTAGTGACGGGGTTTCACCATGTTGACCAGGATGGTCTTGATCTCTTGACCT
>NW_022452001.1:0-1253 GCF_009761245.1 Sapajus apella
CCTGTTTATTGCTGGAATTAACTCTTTCTAGATTCACCAAAGAAAGGGTTTCTGAATTGCTACATTCACACATCTAATTAATTCTGTAAGTTGAATATACACCTTGATAATCATTTTGCTACATAGCTCCGTTTTTGTTTTAGTGCCAGACATTTCTCATTTCACCCTATACTCCCATTCTCTCAGTAATATCCTAACGCAGCTTTTAGAAGAAAAGTGTTTCTAACTCGCTGAATCTAAACATAGTTGCAACATCCTAAGGTGAACGAACTCACAGCATAGCAGTTTGAAAGAGACGTTTCTCCTGTGGTTTAAACACGATCTTACCGCTAAATGTTATGAGCCTGTATATGGCTGGAAATATCTCTTTCCAGATTCTAGAAAGAAAGTGTTATTGAACTGCTATATTCACACATCTGTTGAACTCTGAAAAGTGAATATACACCTTGACAAGCATTCTGCTACATAGCTCCGTTTTCATTTTAGAGCCAGATAGTTCTCATTACAACCTATACTCCCATTCACTGAGGAATATCCAAACGCAGCTTTTAGAAGAAACGTGTTTTTAACTCGCTGAAGCTAAACATAGATGCAACTTCCTAAGGTGAACGATCACACAATATCTCCTTACACCCTGTGCTCCCATTCATTCAGGAATATCCAAACGCAACTTTTAGAAGAAACGTGTTTCTAACTCGATGAATCTGACCATAGATGCAACTTCCTAAGTTCAACGAACAAACAGCAGAGCAGTTGGAAATAGACGGTTCTCCTGTGGTTTACACGCTATCTTACCTCTAATTCTTCCTAGCGTGTTTATGGCTGGAAATATCTATTTCCAGATTCTCGAAACAAGGGTTTCTGAACTGCTATATTCACACTTCTGTTTATCTCTGTATGTTGAATATACATCTTGACAGTCATTATGCTACATAGCTCCGTTTTTGTTTTAGAGCCAGTTCTCATTATACCATGTACACCCATTCACTCAGGAATATCCAAACGCAGCTTTTAGAAGAAACGTTTTCCTAACTCGCTGAATCTAAACATAGATGCAACTTCCTACGGTGAACGAACACACATCAGAGCAGTTTGAAAGAGAAGCTTCTCCTGTGGTTTAGACGTGATCTTACCGCTAATTACATTGAGCCTGAATATGGCTGGAAATATCTCTTTCCAGATTCTCGAAAGAAGGGGTTTCTGAACTGCTTCATTCACACTACCGTTTAACTCTGTAAGGTGAATATACACCT
>NW_022452002.1:0-1253 GCF_009761245.1 Sapajus apella
CTTAGATGGGGACGAGGCAGGAGGATTGCTTGAACCTGGGCACTGGTGTAGCCACTCCTGAACTTGGCTGCCAGTGGGACCAACACGGAGACCAGAGATCCTACACCCACTCTGCCTGTTGCCCTGGGAGGTCGAGGCTGCAGTGAGCTAGGATCATGCCACTGCACTCCAGCCTGAGTGACACAGCAAGATCTGTCTCAAAAATACAGGGGGTGGGCAGGGAGCCTGGGGGTTGTAAAAGCGCCCTGTCTTTTATTATCACATGGAATCAAAAATGTCCACCATTGCAAATCCAAAAATAGAACCCTGAGCTTTAGTATTTTTTTTCTTTTTTTTTTTTTTGAGACAAGGTCTTGCTCTGTCACCCAGGCTTGAGTTCAGAGGCATGATCTTGGCTCACTGCAGACTCTGCCTCCCAGTTTCAATTGATTCTCCTGCCTCAGCCTCCAGAGTAGCTGGGATTACAGATGTGCGCCACCACACCCAGCCAATGTTTGTATTTTTAGTAGACAAGGGGTTTCACTGTGTTGGCCAGGATGGTCTCGAGCTCCTGGGCTCATGATCCACCATCCTCGGCCTCCCAAAGTGCTGAGATTACAGGCAGGCGTGCCACTCTGCAACCAGCCTGAGCTTTAGTACTAAGAGTAGCAGCTCTTAAACTGTGGTTCCCGGAGGGGTGGCAGCAGAAGCATCATCACCTGGGAGCTTGCCAGGAATGCACATTCTCAGGCCCAGGCCCAGATTTGCTGCCTCAGAAACTCTTATGTTGGGGGCCACAATCTGAGTTTTAACAATCCCCCCCAGGTGATTCTGCTGCACACTCAAATTTAAGAACCACTGATCTGTGTGCAGTAGCTCACACCTATAATCCCAGCACTTTGGGAGGCTGAGACATGTGGATCGCCTGAGAACAGGAGATTGAGACCATCCTGGCCAATATGGTGAAACCCGATCTCTAGTAAAAATACAAAACATTAGCTAGGTGTGGTGGCAGCTGCCTGTAATCCTGGCTACTAGAGAGGCTGAGGCAAGAGAATTGCTTGAACCTGGTGTAGGTTGCAGTGAGCCAAGATTACTCCACTGCACTCCAGCCTGGGAGACAGAGCAAGTCTCCATCTTGGAAAAAAAAATTAAGAATAATTGACTTAAAGATATGAAGGTCTTTGGGAGGCAGAGGTGGGAAGATCACTTGAGGCCAGGAGTTCAAGGCCAGCCTGAGAAATATAGCAAGACCCCATCTTTACAAAAAAAAA
>NW_022452003.1:0-1253 GCF_009761245.1 Sapajus apella
ATTACGTTTATAGACTTGTGTATGTTGAACCAGCCTTGCATCCCTGGAATGAAGCCTACTTGATAATGGCGGATAAGCTTTTTGATGTGCTGTTGCAATCGGCTTGTCAGTATTTTATTGAAGATTTTTGCATCTATGTTCATCATGGATATTGGCCTGAAGTTTTCTTTTCTTGTTGAGTCTCTGCCAGGTTTTGGAATCAGTATGATGTTGGTGTCGTCAATTGATTTGGGAAGAATTCCCTCTTTTTGTATTGTTTGGAATAGTTTCAGAAGGAATGGTACCAGCTCCTCTTTGTATGTCTGGTAGAATTCGGCTGTGAACCCGTCTGGACCTGGGCGTTTTTTGGGTGGTAAGCTCTTAATTGCTGCCTCAACTTCAGACCTTGTTATGGGTCTGTTCAGGGTTTCGGCTTCTTCCTGGTTTAGGCTTGGCAGGAGGCAAGTGTCCAGGAATTTATCCATTTCTTCCAGGTTTACTAGTTTATGTGCATAGAGTTGTTTGTAATAATCTCTGAGGATGGTTTGAATTTCTGTGGAATCTGTGGTGATATCCCCTTTATCGTTTTTTATTGCATCAATTTGGTTATTCTCTCTTTTCTTTTTTATTAATCTGGCTAGTGGTCTGTCTATTTTGTTGATCTTTTCAAAAAACCAGCTCCTGGATTTATTGATTTTTTGAAGGGTTTTTTGTGTCTCTATCTCCTTCAGTTCTGCTCTGATCTTAGCTATTTCTTGTCTTCTGCTAGACTTTGAGTTTTTTTTTATCTTGCTCCTCTAGCTCTTTCAATTTTGACGATAGGGTGTCAATTTTTGATCTCTCCTTGCTTCTCATGTGGGCATTTATTGCTATATATTTTCCTCTAGAGACTGCTTTAAATGTGTCCCAGAGATTCTGGCATGTTGTGTTTTCATTCTCATTGGTTTCAAAGAACATCTTTATTTCTGTCTTCATTTCATTGTTTATCCAGTCAACATTCAAGAGCAAGTTGTTCAGTTTCCATGAAGCTGTGCAGTTCCGGGTTAGTGTTTGAATTCTGAGTTCTAACTTGATTGCACTGTGGTCTGAGAGACTGTTTGTTACGATTTCCATTCTTTTGCATTTGCTGAGAAGTGATTTACTCCCAATTATGTGGTCAATTTTAGAGTCAGTGTGATGTGGTGCTGAGAAGAATGTATATTCTGTGGATTTGGGGTGGAGAATTCGGTAAATGTCTATTAGGTTTGCTTGGTCCAGGTCTGAGTTCAAGTCCT
>NW_022452004.1:0-1253 GCF_009761245.1 Sapajus apella
CCATCACAGCTTAACCCATCACACCTCAACCCATCACACCTCACCCTTCACGGCTTAACCCATCACACCTGAACACATCACAGCTTAATCCATTACACCACACCCATCACACCTCAACCCATCACACGTCACCCATCACAGCTTAACCCATAACGCCTCAACACATCACACCTAACCCATCACACATTACCAATCACAGCTTAATCCATCAAGCGTTACCCATCACACCGCACGAATCACACCTCAACCCATCACAGCTTAACCCATCATAGCTTATTCCATCACACCTTACCCATCATACCCTAACCAATCTCACGTCACCCATCACACCTTACCCATTGCAGCTTAACCCATCACACCTCACTCATCACACCTCACCTATCACACCTCAACCCAGCAGACCTCACACATCAAACCATAACCATCACACCTCAACCCATCAGACCTCAACCTATCACAGCTTAACCCATCACACCTCAACCCATCACGTCTCAACCCGTCATGCCTCATCCACCACACCTCACACAACACACCTGAACCCATGACACCGGAACCCATTACACCACAACCCATTACAGCTTAACCCATCACACCTCACCCATCACATCTTACCCATCACAGATTAACCCATCACACCTCACCCATCACATCTTACCCATCACAGATTAACCCACCACACCTCACCCATCACACCTCAACCCATTAAAGTTCACCAATCACATCTTATCCCATCACAGCTTAACCCCTCACACCTCACCCATCACACCTCAAGTAATCACACCTTCACCCATCAAACCTCAACCCATCACAGCTTAACCCATCACAACTTAACCAATCACACTTCAGTCCGTCACTCCTCACACGTCACACCTGAATCCATCACAGCTGAACCCATCACACCTCAACCTGTCAGAGCTTAACCCATCACAGCTTAACTCACCGGACCTCACCCATCATACCTCAACCCATTAAAGTTCACGAATCACAGCTTAACCCATCACATCTTAATCCATCACACCTCACCCATCACACCTCACTCATTACACCTGAACACAACAGAGCTTAACCCATTACACCACACACAACTCACTTCAACCCATCACACGTGACCCATCACAGATTAACCCGTAACACTTTAACCCATCACACCTCAACCCATCACACATTACCAATCACAGCTTAACTCATCACGCGTCACCCATCACACCTCACGAATCACACCTCAACCCATCACAGCTTAACCCATCATAGCT
>NW_022452005.1:0-1253 GCF_009761245.1 Sapajus apella
CAGCCAATGGTGTAAACCGCAGTTCAAGGGGAGGAGAAGATGAGATGTACTAGCTTAAGAAATGAGGCAAGAACAGAATGGTCAATCACCTCTATCATCTGCCCTTTGTTCTGTTTAGGAGCTACTCATGAGGGAAACCTACTTTACAGAGACCAATTCAAGATGAAACACAAAATTTACCATCAAATGTTCATTTTCTTATAGATTCTGGGCATTTAGGTATTTTTACATGAATTCTAGATGGCTGATGGGTTGAATTTATTTAGAAAATGTGTTTGCATATTATGTCCCTTCTGTCTCTTCTTAACATCAAGTTTGCAAAATTAACTTTAAAGATCTGATTCTTTTTGCTTCCAATTCAGGAGTTACTTTCAGTCACATTGGCCACTAAGTGGTGGTAAGGCCTATAGCCCAGGTTAGATAGTGAGATGTACAAATTCAGTTGGGGCTTTCTTTGCTTGTGAATTTAAATATAGTGTTTGTTTTTTTTTTAGCTTCATCTCTTTAATGACATCCTAAAATTCAAGGAGAGGCCAGCAGGGCCTCTGGGCTCAGCAGCTGTGAAGAAGGAGGGACCTGCAACACCCGCTAAGGCAGCTCATTGCAAAAAGGCACTTGGGAGGGGGACTTTAAGCTCCTTTTCTATTTCTTCATATAAAATCAGGGGGACGGGGAAAGCTCCAAGGGTGAGGGAAGCAGGGAGAGTTTCTCTCCCCGCCTATGGAGTAAGGAAGAGGTGAGGCAGGGGCCGGTGCTGGGAGCAAGAAACTGCCAAGTCCAGGCCTGCCCGCACACAGACATGCAAAGTCCACACCTTCCCTCCTAAAATCTGCAGCAGGACTGTAGGGAAGCCTCCCGTTCAAGCCCCTTCTCTTCTCCCTTCTAGCTGATATGAAGTTGGTAATCGCCACTCTGGGTGATGTAGCAAGCCCAAGGCAGGGCCTGGTAACCACTTTTCTCAATGATCTTCATGTATCAGACCTGGATCCCAGAGACAGTGAAGTAGGGGATCTCAAACTGGACCCCGATTGGGGGATGGCCCTCCAGCTCCTCCTTCTCCATGCTGGGGAGGCCAAAGTGAGCTCACAATGAGTACTTCTTGCCCCAGGAAAAGAATTAATACTCCAAATCAAGACATTTTTCTCTGGCACATACTTGGTGCTGCCCACAGTGGTCTTGAATCTGGGGGAGTTGGCATCGCTGGGCACAGTCACAGGTATCTCCACACCGGTGGCCACTGACTGTTTCTTAAA
>NW_022452006.1:0-1253 GCF_009761245.1 Sapajus apella
AGATATGGCATCTACTCCTGGAATCTCAGGGCATGGGTTTTCCACAATGTTAGTTGTCTTATCAGAGCTTTGATTATGAAGGGCCAAGGGAAGAGTTAAAGATTGCATCATAGTAGGGTCTAGATATGTCTCTTCATGCTGCAAAATATCTGTCCCAAGGTTTTTTACATCCAAAGCTCTGGATACTTTCTCTATCCCAGAATCCCAAAGTCCTAATTCAGATGCTGTTTTGATAGAGCTTGAAATAAGTGAGGTTGAAGAGCTATGTAGGAACCTAGAGAAGTCAGTCCCCACTTGTAACTTGTCTGATGTTAACTTCCCACAGTCCCTATTCTGACACACCTGTCCTAGATTCAAATCCTCAGATTTCATAACTTTAGGAGGCTCTGTTTTTGTCACTGTAGATTTCACAGCCTGAAGTCCTTGTTGATGAGTCAATATTGTATGTTCCTTAAATGGAGATGTTTGTTGTGAGGTTAATTCTTCAGATTTCGCTTGAATATGTGGCCTTAGAGTTGATTCTACAGGTACTATCAGTTCTTGAAGATGTGGACTTGGAAGTAAATTCACACAATTTATTGCTTCTATTTCTGATTCTAGGGCTACTCCTATTAGTTCTACAGCCTGAGGAATTGGTCTTGGTGCTAATTCCTCAGATTTTACAATTTGAAGGGGTGGCCCTGGGATTAACATAGTTTTTACAATTTGAAACCCTGTCAACTCCATTGTTTCCACAATCTGGTGTTTTGGTTTTGTGATTAATTTCTTAGATTTCACATCTTGTAACCATGGCCCTGAGGGGATCTCTGAAGGTCTCACATCCTGCAGTTTTGGAGTCACCTCAATATATTCTACCACTTGAGGGGTTAGCCTTGGTATTGTCATAGACTTTACAACTTGAAATGGTGGTCCAGGGGCCACTTTATCAGATTGAACAACTTTTGGGACATCTACAAGGGTTACCTCTTCAGACTGAGCAACGTGAAGCTGTGTCCTTGCAGATTCTGTGACTTGATCCAGTGGTTCTGGACTAATCCTTATAAATTCTACAGTTTGATCCAATGGTCCTGGGGTTGTCCCTGGAGATTTCATACTTTGATTCTTTGACTTTCTTAGCCCCATTGATATCTCCTTGTGCTGCCATGCCTCAGAGGTGAGCTCTGCAGATTCATCATGTCCTATAACTTGACTTGTTTGCTTCATGGGCACCTCTAAAGATTCTTCCATTTGCAGCCATTGCTTATAGTTCAGAT
>NW_022452007.1:0-1253 GCF_009761245.1 Sapajus apella
GAATCTAAACATAGATGCAACTTCCTAAGGTGAACGAACACAAAGGAAGTTGCATCTATGTTTAGATTCAGCGAGTTAGAAACACGTTTCTTCTAAAAGCAGCGTTTGGATATTCCAGTGTGAAAGAGCCTGTAGGCCGTAAACAGAAACATCTTGCTCTAAAACAAAAACGGAGCTATCTAGCAGAATGGTTGTCAAGCTGCACAATGAACTCACAGAGTTACACTGATATGTGTGTGCAGCATTTCAGAAATCCTTTGCTTCGAGAATCTGGAAACAGATATTTCCAGCCATATACAGGCATATGAGAACTACCAGTAAGACTGCGTTTAAAACCCAGGAGAAACGTCTAGTTCAAACTGCTCTGCTTTGTGTTCGTTCACCTTAGAAAGTTGCATCTATGTTTAGATGCAGCGAGTTAGAAACACGCTTCTTCTAAAAGCTGCGTTTGGATATTCCTGAATGACTGAGACTAAAGGCCGTAATGAGAAATATCTTGCTCTAAAACAGAAACGCAGCTATCTAGCAGAATGGTTGTCAAGCTGTACAATCTTCTTACAGAGTTAAACTGACGTGTGTGTGCAATAGTTCAGAAATCCTTTCGTTGGAGAATATGGAAACAGTCATTTCCAGCCATATACAGGCTTATAAGAACTAGCAGTAAGACTGCGTTTAAAAGACAGGAGAAACATCTAGTTCAAACTGCTCTGCTTTGTGTTCGTTCACCTTAGGAATTTGCGTCTTTGTTTAGATTCAGCGAGTTAGAAACACCTTTCTTCTAAAAGCAGCGTTTGGATATTCCCGTGTGAAAGAGCCGGCAGGCCGTAATCAGAAACATCTTGCTCCAAAAAGAAAAACGCAGCTATCTAGCAGAATGGTTGTCAAGCTGTACAATCAACTTACAGAGTTAAAGTGAGGTGTGTTTGCAGCAGTTCAGAAATCCTTTGTTTCCAGAATCTGGAAACAGATATTTACCGCCATCTACAGGCATATGAGACCTACCAGTACGACTGCGTTTAAAACCCAGGAGAAACGACTAGTTCAAACTGCTTTGCTTTGTGTTCGTTCACCTTAGGAAGTTCCATGTATGCTTAGATTCAGCGAGTTAGAATAATGTTTCTTCTAAAATCTGCTTTTGTATATTCCAGAGTGACTGAGACTTAAGGTTGTAATGAGAAACATCTTGCTCTAAAACAAAAACGCAGGTATCTAGCAGAATGGTTGTCAAGCTGTACAATCAACTCACAGAGTTA
>NW_022452008.1:0-1253 GCF_009761245.1 Sapajus apella
CGGCATATACCCCAAACAACTGAAGACAGGCGTTCAAACAAAAACTTCTATGCTCTTTAAATGTGTCAAGTTGACAAATATGCCAGAAAGTCTGGGGATCGCTGCCAGGAAAGGAAAACTGGATCAGAACAATGAAAAAACACTTCATACGCCCGGGCGGAACAGAAGGTCAAAGTGAAATGAGTTTGTAGACTGAATTATCATGTAGGAACCATGCTGATTTCCTGATCTAGGGGTTATGTGGTGGTTAGCTGGGAGAGTTTACTTAGGGTAAAATATACTGAAGTATTTTCTGGGACATTGTAAATCTGGTATAGCAACGACTGCTGAAAAATATAAGAGAAGAAACAGGTTATACTTTGTACTGCTATTGGAAGATTCCCAGAAGTATGACATTATTGGAAAGTAAACTAATTTTTAAAACAACCATATCAATAGCATGCCAGGAAAGCAAAGACCTCATCAAAATCCATTATAGAGACTATAGTGGCACGGTGGTTAACGCCCATAATCCCAGCACTTTGGGAAGCCCAGGAAGACAGATTACTTGAGGTTAGGAGTTCAAGACCAGCTTGGCCAATATGGAAAAACTCCATCTCTACTAAAAACACAAAAATTCCCTGGGCCGGCTAGCATGCACTTGGAATCCTACCTACTTGGGAGACTGAGGCAGGAGAACTGATTGAACCCAGGAGGTGGAGGCTGCAGTAAGCCAATATCAAGCCACTGCACTCCAGCCTGGCTGACACAGCAAGATCCCATTTGAAAAAAAGAGAAAGAAAACCAAAATGCCTGGGAGTGGCAGTGTGCAGTGGCTCACGCCAGTATTCCCAGCAATTTGGGAGGCTGAGATAAGCAGAGCATCTGACATTAGCAGTACAAGACCAGGATAACCAACATGAAGAACACCTGTCTCTATGGCAAATACAAAAATTAGCGGGGCATAGTGGCCTGTGCCTGTAATCCCAGCTCCTCAACTGGCTGAGGTAGGAAGATCACTTCAACCCGGGAGGTGAAGTTTGTAGTGAGCCGAGGTGGTGCTAGTGCACTCCAGCCTGGGCCACAGAGAAAGACTCTGTCTCAAAAAAAATTCAAATAATTTCACACTAGAATAGTTATACTAAAAAAACAAAACAAAAAAAAAACAGTTGACAAAGATGTGCAGAAATTTGAACCCTTAAACAGTGGTTCTAACAGTATGACACGGTCCAGCCTATGTGTAAAATCATGCTGTGTCTCTTCAAACAGTTGCA
>NW_022452009.1:0-1253 GCF_009761245.1 Sapajus apella
ACCACAGGAGAAACGTCTCCTTGAAACTGCTCTGCTCTGTTTTTGTTCACTTTAGAAAAGTGCATCTTTGTTTAGATTCATCGGGTTAGAAACACTTTTCTTCTAAAAGCTGCGTTTGGATATTCCTGAGTGAATGGGAGTATACGGTGTAATGAGAAATATCTGACTCTAAAACAAAAACGGACCTATCTAGCAGAATGATTATCAAGGTGTATTTTCAACTTACAGAGCTAAACAGATGTGTGAATGTAGCATTTCAGAAACCGTTTCTTTGGAGAATCTAGAGAGAGGTATTTATAGACATATACAGAAACATAAGAATTAGCGATAAGATCATGTCTAAACCACAGGAGAAACGTCTCTTTCAAACTTCTCTGCTTTGTGTTCTTTCACCTTAGGAAGTACTATCTATGTTTAGATTCAGCGAGTTAGGTACACATTTCCTCTAAATGCTGCGTTTGTATGTTCCTAAGTGAATGGGAGTATAGGGTGTAATGAGAAATATCTGGCTCTAAAACAGAAACGGAGCTATCTAGCAGAATGATTGTCAAGGAGTATATTCAACTTACACAGTTAAACAGATATGAGAATGTAGCAGTTCCGAAACCCTTTTATTGGAGAAACTACGAAGAGATATTTCCAGCCATATACAGGCAAGTATGAATTAGCGGTAAGATACTGTCTAAACCATGGAAGAAACGCCTCTTTGAAACTGCTCTGCTATGTGTTCCTTTACCTTAGAAAATTGCATCTATGTTTAGATTCAGCGAGTTAGAAACACGTTTCCGCTAAAAGCTTCTATTGGATATTCCTGAGTGAATGGCAGTATAGGGTGTAAAGAGAAATATCTGGCTCTAAAACAAAAACGGAGCTATCTAGCAGAATGATCGCCAAAGTGTGTATTCAACTTACAGAGTTAAACAGATGTGTGAATGTAGCAGTTCAGAAACACTTTCTTTGGAGAATCTGGAGAGAGATATTTCCAGCCATATACAGACACATAAGAATTAGAGGTAAGTTCGTGTCTTCAACACAGGAGAAACGTCTCTTTCAAATTGCTCTGCTGTGTGTTCGTTCACCTTAGGGAGTTGCATCTATGTTTACATTCAGCGAGTTAGAAACACGTGTCTTCTGAAAACTGCATTTGGATGTTCCTCAGTGAATGGGCGTATAGGGTGTATTGAGAAATATCTGGCTCTAAAACTGAAACGGAGCTATCTAGCAGAATGATTGTCAAGGTGTATATTCAACTT
>NW_022452010.1:0-1252 GCF_009761245.1 Sapajus apella
GTTGGCCCATGGCTTTCTTGGAACCATGCATTTCATTTCTGATTATAGAACTAAGGCGTGCTTTGGCAGACAGTGTGGGGGACATGGGAAGGATAAAGGAGATAACAACTTGGTCTGACATCCCAGCACCCAGGGCAGGGACCCAGAGGGGAGATCTGGGTGTATTTCTCTCCATTGTCTTCTCTGCAGGTGTGACACAGCTGTGCACACACATCATGTGGACACGTACAGATACAGCACACCCACTTGTGCACATGTGGGACATTTGTGCCGCCCTGCAGTGTGTGTGAGGCATGTGCACATCCACTGCCCTTTGTGGGAGGCATGTTCACACCTGTGCACACACCTGAGGCCTCTCCTCTATCACTGCAGGCTCCTGTGCATTTCCTGGGAGGCACGTTCCCAGTTCATGAAGAATTCTCCGCAATGGCTCGACTCCAGGCCCTGCCTCACCATCACTAGCCACACACCGACTCAGCCAGTGCTCTCCTCACAGGGGCCTGAATGGCAAGGAGTGGACCCCAGGATGACCCAGGACAAGTGGCAGTGACAGGGTGAGTTCTCAGGATGCTGGACAAGCTGTGTGTGGCTCCCAGCTCTCGATGGGTGCAGAGATCCCAGGAAAAGCCATGAGATGCCTCCTGCACTTGTCCCACCAGCAACCTGCAAGGTTGGGTGGGATCAAGAGTGGCAGCAATGGCAGATGCCCAGGCATCCCCCAAAAAGAGCAGGGGGCACTCTGGGTGATGTCCTAGAGGGACAGGCGCTGGGAGAGAGGCCCGGGGCACCGAGGGCTTCTCCTCACACAGGCTCTGTCCCAGCCACTGTGCTCTCTCCCTGAGCCCTGCATGACCTCCTCCCCATGGGTGAAGACCCAGCCCCAGCTCTTTGCATGCAGCAGGCCCACTCTCATGCATCCATCTGTTCACACCAGCAAGCCCAGAGACAGGACGATGGCCTCTGTCCCAGCAGTGCAACGTTGCTGGAGGCGTCCTCCAAGAGTCACCAGCCCTACAGACACTGATGGAGGACAGCAGTGGCACTTCCCGACAGTGACCACCATTCACTAAGCTCTCAGCAGTGCTGGGTGTCAGGGTCAGCCTCTACCACGTCACTGTGAAAACAGCCCCCAGGACCCACTAACCCAGTTTATACACCAGGAGGAAAGCCAGGGAGCCCGGCACACTCCCCAGCTACTGTGGGGCCAGCACGCTGTCCAGCCACCGTAGGCCAGTGAAACGGGAAAAGTTCC
>NW_022452011.1:0-397 GCF_009761245.1 Sapajus apella
CGGACAGCTTTAGCTGTGTATTTTCAAAAAGTTATCTCTCGGTGCCATAGCTAATGAAGTCAAAATGAGGGATCTATGTCCACTTGAGTTGAGCATTCTTTTGTTCATAAAGGATTCCGCTCTGTTGGAATTCTTTAGAACGGATTCTCATTCTTGTCAATCCACTGTCAATTTTCTCTGCTAATTTCTAGGAGAGGTAAAAGAGATCATCCAAAAGCACAGGTGTATGAAAGTCCAGATTGACAAGTAGACTCCACAAACCAGGCACCCAGCTGGAAAAGGGATCGTTTCCCAGTGGGCCGTAGGCCCACAGCAATCCCTGTGCAGAAATCGAGAAACAGAGACAGAAAGTCACCCGCCTAAGGCTTGTCACCTGAAAGTGAGTGGCAGACTGAAT
>NW_022452011.1:497-844 GCF_009761245.1 Sapajus apella
CAGAGACAGAAAGTCACCCGCCTAAGGCTTGTCACCTGAACGTGAGTGGCTGACTGACTGGCACAGGGCTGGAAATCAAATCCACATCTTCGGCCCTCTAATTGCACAGGGTGCACTGCCTCCCCCAGGCCCAATGTGACAGTTCAATGGCTTCACAAGAGCTTTCACGGATTGAAGTCAACATCAAAAGACATTAGATTCCATCGGCACCGTCTTTGGTCCCTTGTCTCTAATGAGAATTTGCCCAGTTCCAATTTGAACATTGGGTCTAACCCGAGATATCTTGCCTTTCTACCTGACACGCTTGAAAAGGCTTGATTCACTTAGGATCTCCTGCTACAAAGTCA
>NW_022452011.1:944-1252 GCF_009761245.1 Sapajus apella
ACCCAGCTGGAAAAGGGATCGTTTCCCAGTGGGCCTTAAGGCCCACAACAATCCCAGTGCAGAAATCGAGAAACAGAGACAGAAAGTCACCCGCCTAAGGCTTGTCACCTGAAAGTGAGTGGCTGACTGACTGGCAAAGAGCTGGAAATCAAATCCAAATCTTCGGACCTCTAATTGCACAGGGTGCACTGCCTCCCCCAGGCCCAATGTGACAGTTCAATGGCTTCACAAGAGCTTTCACGGATTGAAGTCAACATCAAAAGACATTAGATTCCATCGGCACCGTCTTTGGTCCCCTGTCTCTAATG
>NW_022452012.1:0-1252 GCF_009761245.1 Sapajus apella
CTGGAAATATCTGTTTCCAGAATCTCCAAAGAAAGGATTGCTGAACTATGGCACACACACTTCAGTTTAACTCTATATGTTGATTGTACAGCTTGACAACGATTCTGCTAGAAAGCTACGTTATTCTTTTAGAGCAAGGTATTTCTGATTACAGCCTACAGTCTCATTCACTTTGGAATATCCAAACGCAGCTTTAACAAGAAACGTGTTTCTAACTGGCTGAATCTTAACATAGATGCAACTTCCTAAGGTGAACGAACACAAGGCAGAGCAGTTTGTACTAGACGTTTCTCTTGTGTTTCAAATGGAGTCTTACTGCTAGTTCTTATATGCGCGTATATGGCTGGAAATATCTGTTTCCAGATTCTCCAAAGAAAAGATTTCTGAACTGTTGCACTCACACATCACTTCAACTCTGTAAATTGATTCTATAGCTTAACAATCATTCTGCCAGGTAGCTGCGTTTTTGCTTCAGAGCAAGATATTTCTCATTACAGCCTATAGTCTCTTTCACTCTGGAATATCCAAACGCAGCATTTAGAAGAAACGTGTTCTAACTCGCTGAATCTAAACATAGATGCAACTTCCTACGGTGAACGAGCACAAAGCAGAGCAGTTTGAAATGGACCTTTCTCCTGTGTTTTAAATGGAGTCTTACTTCTAGTTCTTCTATGCCTGTATATGGCTGGAAATATCTGTTTCCAGATTCTCAAAATAAATGATTTCTGAAGTGCTGCACACACACACATCAGTTTAAAAAACTGTAAGTTGATAGTAGAGCTTGACAAAAATTCTGGTAGATAGCTGCGTTTTTGTTTTAGAGCAAGATATTTCTCATTACAGCCAATAGTCTAAGTCACCTTATAATATCCAAACGCAGCTTTAAGAAGAAACGTTTTTGTAACTCGCTGAATCTAAACATAGATGAAACTTCCTAAGGTGGGCGAACACAAAGCAGAGCAGTTTGAAATACATGTTTCTCCTGTCTTTTAAAAGCAGTCTTACTGCTATTACTTATAGGCCTGTATATGTCTGGAAATATAAGTTTCCAGATTCTCCAAAGAAAAGATTTCTGAACTGTTGCACACACAAACCAGTTTAACTCTGTTACTTGATTGTACAGACTGACAACCATTCTGCTAGATAGCTGCGGTTTTGTTTGAGGTCAAGATATTTCTCATTACGGCCTATAATCTCAGTCACTCTGGAATATCCAAACGCAGCTTTTAGAAGAAACGTGTTTCTAATCCCT
>NW_022452013.1:0-1252 GCF_009761245.1 Sapajus apella
CCCGGGCTGAGGGGCGGGGCCGGGCTGGCCTCCCCTGGACTCTGTGCCGCAGCCCCCCCAGGCCTGCACTTCACTGCCTCCCTGTCTATTGATTCATAATGCGAGTAATTATTAGCGTTGTCATCATCATTATCAGACTCCAGTCCAGCGCTGCTTCTGGCTGTGCAGGGAGCGGGGAGAGGCCGCTGTCTTCCTCCCTCCCCACCCGCCTCTCCTGGGGAGCAGGGAACTGATCAAAGTGTTCTGGGGACTGGCTCGCACCTGCTCAGAAACTGCGGATGAGCTTAAAAGCTTTCCTCGAGGTCGTCCTGCACGGTCAGCACAGGGACCCTGCTGTCCACACCCCTGGGGACCTGCCCATGTGGGCATCTTTCTCTCTGTGCCAGGGGGCCGAGACCTTGGGCCTCTCCTCTGGGATCTCTCGCCACGTGGAGGAGAGGTGGGCTCCCGCAAGCTCCCGTCAGCTGCTGCTGTTGCTGGGCTGCCTGTGCCTTCCCTTTGAAGTGACAATTCACATTCCTGGCATTCTGGGTACATTCCTGGTTCCAGTGTCTTCTGCAGAAACTCCCGCCCTGTGGTCTCCCTGCCTGGCTTTGCTCTGCTAGTGATCACCCACAGTGATGGCGCCAGGTTACATTAAAGTCGGGAAGAGCAGAGCTCCTTGTGAGCGGGTCCGGGAGGCTCCGCTTGGCTGGTGGATGGAGCAGCCACAGTGCGGGACTCCCATGGACAGCTGTCTCTTCTCCCAGGGTCCCGGCTCAGCCTGGCTGCTGGATGCCCCATTTCTGGACTGAACTTCCCATGCGAGTCTCCAGGGGGCCTCTTACAGGACTGTCCCAGATGCAAAGGCCTCTTGGGTCCCTCCTGCGTCCCTCCTGCCTGCTTCCCAGGGCAACTGTGAGCTCCGTGGGATCCAGGACGGCCCCACAGGTTTCCCTGCAGAGGCCCAGGCAGAGGCTGACCTGCAGAGGACCAGGTAGAGGCTGACCTGCAGAGGACCAGGCGGAGGCTGACCTCAGAGGACCAGGAAGAGGTTTCCCTGCAGAGGACCAGGCGGAGGCTGACCTCAGAGGACCAGGTGGGGGCTGACCTGCAGAGGACCGGGGGAAGGCTGACCTGCAGAGGACCGGGCGGAGGCTGACCTCCGCAGGCACCCTGTGCCCCTGACAATTTGATGCTGCTCACTCTTCTCCAGACACTCATCTGACCTGAAGTCACAGGCGCTGGTGCCACGGCGATGGGCACATAGCAA
>NW_022452014.1:0-1252 GCF_009761245.1 Sapajus apella
CCCGGGCTGAGGGGCGGGGCCGGGCTGGCCTCCCCTGGACTCTGTGCCGCAGCCCCCCCAGGCCTGCACTTCACTGCCTCCCTGTCTATTGATTCATAATGCGAGTAATTATTAGCGTTGTCATCATCATTATCAGACTCCAGTCCAGCGCTGCTTCTGGCTGTGCAGGGAGCGGGGAGAGGCCGCTGTCTTCCTCCCTCCCCACCCGCCTCTCCTGGGGAGCAGGGAACTGATCAAAGTGTTCTGGGGACTGGCTCGCACCTGCTCAGAAACTGCGGATGAGCTTAAAAGCTTTCCTCGAGGTCGTCCTGCACGGTCAGCACAGGGACCCTGCTGTCCACACCCCTGGGGACCTGCCCATGTGGGCATCTTTCTCTCTGTGCCAGGGGGCCGAGACCTTGGGCCTCTCCTCTGGGATCTCTCGCCACGTGGAGGAGAGGTGGGCTCCCGCAAGCTCCCGTCAGCTGCTGCTGTTGCTGGGCTGCCTGTGCCTTCCCTTTGAAGTGACAATTCACATTCCTGGCATTCTGGGTACATTCCTGGTTCCAGTGTCTTCTGCAGAAACTCCCGCCCTGTGGTCTCCCTGCCTGGCTTTGCTCTGCTAGTGATCACCCACAGTGATGGCGCCAGGTTACATTAAAGTCGGGAAGAGCAGAGCTCCTTGTGAGCGGGTCCGGGAGGCTCCGCTTGGCTGGTGGATGGAGCAGCCACAGTGCGGGACTCCCATGGACAGCTGTCTCTTCTCCCAGGGTCCCGGCTCAGCCTGGCTGCTGGATGCCCCATTTCTGGACTGAACTTCCCATGCGAGTCTCCAGGGGGCCTCTTACAGGACTGTCCCAGATGCAAAGGCCTCTTGGGTCCCTCCTGCGTCCCTCCTGCCTGCTTCCCAGGGCAACTGTGAGCTCCGTGGGATCCAGGACGGCCCCACAGGTTTCCCTGCAGAGGCCCAGGCAGAGGCTGACCTGCAGAGGACCAGGTAGAGGCTGACCTGCAGAGGACCAGGCGGAGGCTGACCTCAGAGGACCAGGAAGAGGTTTCCCTGCAGAGGACCAGGCGGAGGCTGACCTCAGAGGACCAGGTGGGGGCTGACCTGCAGAGGACCGGGGGAAGGCTGACCTGCAGAGGACCGGGCGGAGGCTGACCTCCGCAGGCACCCTGTGCCCCTGACAATTTGATGCTGCTCACTCTTCTCCAGACACTCATCTGACCTGAAGTCACAGGCGCTGGTGCCACGGCGATGGGCACATAGCAA
>NW_022452016.1:0-1252 GCF_009761245.1 Sapajus apella
TCCTCACTGAAATCATGCAGTTGAGTATTTGCTGCACACACCCTGTGGCTCTTCAAAGCCTAAACTCTACTCTTTGGCCATTTAAAAAAAATTGCTAACCCCTGATCTAGCTGAGATTCTTCACACAGCTTGGAAGTTCTAAGAGCTTTGGTGGCCTGCACAATTGTTCTCAACAGAACTAGAATCAGAACCCAGATGGGCTGACTACATTACATCTTTGCAACTCTTTGGTCCCAACAGAATCATGTATCCATAGGATTTGCTGCTAGAAGAGTGTGAAAGTTTAAAAATTACCCACTATTTTTTCTACCATATGTAGTCATTTTTGTGAGGTATGTTGTTTTACTCATTTTATCAAGACAACACATATTTTTAATAGTTTTTATTCTCTCTGATTCAGATGAAGAAGCCGAGGACTCCTTCCCCAAAAGAAGTAAATCTTAAGTAATAAAGTTTGGATGTTGTCTCCCCTAAATCTCATGTTGAATTGTAATCTCCGTTATTGGAGATGTGGTCTGGTGGGAGGTGATTGGATCACTGGGGTGCAATTCTTATGAATGGTCTAGCGTTCACCATAGTTTGTGAGTCTTCATGAGATTGGTTGTTTAAAAGGGTGTGGCATCTTTCCTTCTGGCTCTTGCTCCTTCCCTCACCACATGATGCGCCTGCTCATGCTCCACATCCTGCTATGATTGTGAATTTCCTGAGGCCCTCACTAGAAGCAGATGCTGGAGCCCTGCTGGTACAGCCTGCAGAAAAATGAGTCAATTAAACCTCTTTTCTTTTTTTTTCTTTCTTTTTTTTTTTTTTTTGAGACAGAGTTTCACTCTTGTTACCCAGGCTGGAGTGCAATGGTGCGATCTCGGCTCACCGCAACCTCCGCCTCCTAGGTTCAGGCAATTCTCCTGCCTCAGCCTCCTGAGTAGCTGGGATTACAGGCACGCGCAACCATGCCCAGCTGATTTTTTGTATTTTTAGTAGAGACGGGGTTTCACCGTGTTGACCAGGATGGTCTCGATCTCTTGACCTCGTGATCCACCCACCTCGGCCTCCCAAAGTGCTGGGATTACAGGCTTGAGCCACCGCGCCCGGCCACCTCTTTTCTTTATATATTATCCAGTCTCAAGAATTTCTTTATAGTGAGGCAAAGAGCTAGTTAAGGGGCTGGGCCAGGATGTCAACTCACAACTTCTGTGGCCTGTGCTCTGGCCCTGTACCCTGCTGTCTGTCTCACACACTGACCTTGGAAAAG
>NW_022452017.1:0-1252 GCF_009761245.1 Sapajus apella
GTTGGCCCATGGCTTTCTTGGAACCATGCATTTCATTTCTGATTATAGAACTAAGGCGTGCTTTGGCAGACAGTGTGGGGGACATGGGAAGGATAAAGGAGATAACAACTTGGTCTGACATCCCAGCACCCAGGGCAGGGACCCAGAGGGGAGATCTGGGTGTATTTCTCTCCATTGTCTTCTCTGCAGGTGTGACACAGCTGTGCACACACATCATGTGGACACGTACAGATACAGCACACCCACTTGTGCACATGTGGGACATTTGTGCCGCCCTGCAGTGTGTGTGAGGCATGTGCACATCCACTGCCCTTTGTGGGAGGCATGTTCACACCTGTGCACACACCTGAGGCCTCTCCTCTATCACTGCAGGCTCCTGTGCATTTCCTGGGAGGCACGTTCCCAGTTCATGAAGAATTCTCCGCAATGGCTCGACTCCAGGCCCTGCCTCACCATCACTAGCCACACACCGACTCAGCCAGTGCTCTCCTCACAGGGGCCTGAATGGCAAGGAGTGGACCCCAGGATGACCCAGGACAAGTGGCAGTGACAGGGTGAGTTCTCAGGATGCTGGACAAGCTGTGTGTGGCTCCCAGCTCTCGATGGGTGCAGAGATCCCAGGAAAAGCCATGAGATGCCTCCTGCACTTGTCCCACCAGCAACCTGCAAGGTTGGGTGGGATCAAGAGTGGCAGCAATGGCAGATGCCCAGGCATCCCCCAAAAAGAGCAGGGGGCACTCTGGGTGATGTCCTAGAGGGACAGGCGCTGGGAGAGAGGCCCGGGGCACCGAGGGCTTCTCCTCACACAGGCTCTGTCCCAGCCACTGTGCTCTCTCCCTGAGCCCTGCATGACCTCCTCCCCATGGGTGAAGACCCAGCCCCAGCTCTTTGCATGCAGCAGGCCCACTCTCATGCATCCATCTGTTCACACCAGCAAGCCCAGAGACAGGACGATGGCCTCTGTCCCAGCAGTGCAACGTTGCTGGAGGCGTCCTCCAAGAGTCACCAGCCCTACAGACACTGATGGAGGACAGCAGTGGCACTTCCCGACAGTGACCACCATTCACTAAGCTCTCAGCAGTGCTGGGTGTCAGGGTCAGCCTCTACCACGTCACTGTGAAAACAGCCCCCAGGACCCACTAACCCAGTTTATACACCAGGAGGAAAGCCAGGGAGCCCGGCACACTCCCCAGCTACTGTGGGGCCAGCACGCTGTCCAGCCACCGTAGGCCAGTGAAACGGGAAAAGTTCC
>NW_022452018.1:0-1252 GCF_009761245.1 Sapajus apella
ATATTTGTTAGATGAATGAATGAATGAACATACTGATACCACATTCATCAATTCTCCAAGTATCACAGCCTTCACCATCTAACAAATAAAATAGCTTGTATAGAGCAGAGCCACAGTCAACCTGCCATAAAAGGAAATGTCGATGAAAATCAACCTTTGTATGTGTGGCTGTTAAGATTTGGGGGCTTTTGTTACTGCAGCATGAACTAGCAAAGCTCAGTGAGACAGCAGATAGAATATACACATATAAATAGACCAGATAGACCAGTAGATGAGATTCCAAAGATAGTTCAATCAGCATTAACTAACTACACCCACACTCTCCTCCTAACAGAAAGCATGGAATTCCTGTTCACTGAGCTCTGTCTCAAATAGTACTTTGTGAAATGTAAGCACCTTCTCTGGCGACTCAAGTCATCAGTCAGGACTCTTTTCCCACCCCCCAGGTTGGAGTGTGGTGCTGCCATCATAGCTCACTGTAACCTCTAACTCAAGGCTCAAGGAATCCTCCTGCCTCAGCCTCCAGAGTAGCTGAGACCACAAGTGTGCGCCACCATGCTCGGCTAATTTTTTATTTTCAGAGACAGGGTCTTACTGTATTCCCCAGGCTGGTCAGGACTGTTGATTGCATGTGACTGAAAGCCAACCAACTCTAGTTCCGGCCCCCTTTCAATCTGCTCCTTTCTCCGTGTTCCCAGTCTCAGTAAGTGGCAGTTCCATCATTCACGTTGCCCAAGCACTGAATCTCAATGTTAACCTTGATTTCTCTCTTTTATGTCACAGCCAATATGAAGGCAAATCATGTTGAGACCCAGGCGAAGCTTCCTGCTGACCCAGGCTCTCACCGGCACGTTGTCCTTTACTGTCCTCCTGAGGGTGTCTGGAGCTTCAGTGCTGTGTGCTCTCGGCCTCCATGTTGGGGTACCACGGACTCCCGCTGTCCAGGGCTTCCAGTGGACTGTCCGAGGCACTGATGTAGAATCTTCCCCATTCGGTGCACCAAGAGCAGCCTCACACGGTGTGGGCTGACATGAAGAGCTGCCAGATCCAACAGGTAAAAATCCTGAGGTCAGAGAGCCCTCTCTCTATTGTGACTCAGATGCAAAGGGAAGATGCCATGGACCCTAAACATCGCAGCATGAGCAGCGTGTGCCACCACGACCTGCAGTGTGTGGTAAGGTGGAAGTTATTTGACTTCAGGAGAAGACAGTGTTCTCTTCAGGCCTTGTCCTCAGTGGCTGGATCTGCGTCC
>NW_022452019.1:0-330 GCF_009761245.1 Sapajus apella
CATAGCTCCGTTTTTGTTTTAGAGCCAGATATTTCTGATTAAACCCTATACTCCCATTCACTCAGGAATATCCAAACGCAGCTTTTTGGAGAAACGCGCTACTAACTCGAGAATCTAAATGTAGATGTAACTTCCGAAGGTGAACGAACACACAGTGGAGCAGTTTGAAAGAGACGTTTCTCATATGATTTAGATGCGATCTTAAAGCTAATTCTTAAGAGTCTGTATATGGCTGGAATTATCTCTTTCCAGATTCTTCAAACAAAGGATTAGTGAACTGCCTCATTCACACAATTCTTTAACTCTGTAGGTTTAATATACACCTTGACA
>NW_022452019.1:430-821 GCF_009761245.1 Sapajus apella
CAAACAAAGGATTAGTGAACTGCCACATTCACACAATTGTTTAACTTTTTACGTTTAATATACTCCTTGAGAATCATTCTGCTCCCTAGCTCCGTTTTTGTTTTAGAGCCAGATATTTATCATTAAACCCTGTACTCCCATTCACTCAGGAATATCCAAACGCAGCTTTTTACAGAAACGTGTTTCTAACTCGCAGAATCTAAACATAGATGCAACTTCCGAAGGTGAACGAACACACAGTGGAGCAGTTTGAAAGAGACGGTTCTCGTACGATTTAGATGCGATCTTATAGCTAACTCTTAAGAGTCTGCATATGGCTGGAAATATCTCTTTCCAGATTCTCTAAAGAAAGCATTAATAAACTGCCACATTAACACAGTTGTTTAACTCT
>NW_022452019.1:921-1251 GCF_009761245.1 Sapajus apella
CATAGCTCCGTTTTTGTTTTAGAGCCAGATATTTCTGATTAAACCCTATACTCCCATTCACTCAGGAATATCCAAACGCAGCTTTTTGGAGAAACGCGCTACTAACTCGAGAATCTAAATGTAGATGTAACTTCCGAAGGTGAACGAACACACAGTGGAGCAGTTTGAAAGAGACGTTTCTCATATGATTTAGATGCGATCTTAAAGCTAATTCTTAAGAGTCTGTATATGGCTGGAATTATCTCTTTCCAGATTCTTCAAACAAAGGATTAGTGAACTGCCTCATTCACACAATTCTTTAACTCTGTAGGTTTAATATACACCTTGACA
>NW_022452020.1:0-1251 GCF_009761245.1 Sapajus apella
CACACATCCGGGCCAAGAGGAAGCGGGAGGAGCTGAGCAATGTCCTGTCCGCCGTGAGGAAAGCTGCTGCCAAGAAAGACTGAGCCCCCTCCCCTGCTGTCTCCCTGAAATAAAAAACAGCTGCACCCCCCAAAAAAAGAAAGGTTTTTATGTATAGAATGTAGATTCATATAGTCATATCTGAGACCTGCTAACAAAGTTGCTAAGAAGGACTGCTTTAACAATCAGCTGTAACTCATTTACAGTTGTCATAATAAAAGGCTTTGAGTCTATCTAACATGTCAACCTTCTTTTTTGTAGAAATTTGGGTCATGCCCTATCCTTGCCCTTATCTAGTTACTGCAAATAGCAGAATTTCCCTCACCTGTATCAGGAAGACAAGACCCTAGCACTCGTGCTTGTACTCTAACCAATCTATTTTCAGGCAAGTCAGTTAATTAGCAAAAGACAGGTGCTCAGAACTGAAGTGACACAACCTCAAATACATGTAACCTCAATCAAAGGAAACTGGGTAACTGGTAGGTCAATGGAAGGAAGGTTTCCTTTGTATGTCATGCCCTTTTGTAGTGTTTCTTGACACATGCATACATTACCTATTCAAAAAGATCCTCAATTTTATAAAATTCTATGTGTATTATGCAATATATGATAGTACACTCATTGCTTATATATGATGAGCTATGGCTAAAACACTTGAAAATGAACTATCCCTGCCATAGTTTTTTTTAAAATAATGCCTATTCAATCTACTATTTTTTGTTTCACTTAGCAAACTCTTCCCAAGGAGGATACCAAGGAAACTTCAGCCATTCTAAGTAATATATTAAGAATTCTTACATGTTAAAATTCCTGAGATTCAACTCTACTTTTTTCTTAAGTCCAAGTATTCTGCAGATGTTCTTCAAATTTGTCAACTATATGCCTTCCAAATGGGTAACTTATTTCCAAAAAAGTGTGGAGAGAGGGAAAAAAAAATATCTCCAATTTAAAGAAAAATAGTGAATGCAATTATAGGTGCACTGGGAAGGACTGTAACCAAGATAAGAATAAGGCAGAGAAAGGGAAGAGACAAACTATCTCACCCTCTGTACCTTATACCAATCCTGACATCACAAATACTTTCTCCATCATTTAATGTCAACCTTGTATCAGAATGTTAGATCAGGTGCGGGACATGATCCGGGAGGTGTGTGGCTTTGCCCCATACGAGCGGCGCGCCATGGAGTTGCTGAAGGTCTCCAAGGACAAACG
>NW_022452021.1:0-1251 GCF_009761245.1 Sapajus apella
CTGTGCCACCGCACTCCAGTCTGGAGACAGAGCAAGACTCCGTCTCAAAAAGAAAAAAAAGGCGGGGGGAGGGGGAACCACGGCGGGGTGCGGTGGCTCACACCTGCAATCCTAGCACTTTGAAAGGCCGAGGTGGGTGGATCACCTGAGGTCAGGATTCAAGACCAGCGTGGCCATCATGGTGAAACCCCATCTTAAAAAAAAAGGAGGGGGGAACCAGATAAAAAAATTTATCTGCTTCTTTAACTTTGCTCAACAGGAGAAAACACTGGGAGAGCAGAATGCTCTGAAGATGAGGCAAAGGGTCAACGTCTTTCACCAGATCTAGGATGTGCCCCTGAAGCTGCTCCTTCCCTCCACCCGCCAAGATGCCACAGGAAGACCCGCTCGAGAGTTTCTTCCCCAGAGCCCAGGAGAGCAGGGCTGCGGCCGAGGAATCCAACGCAGGGAACTTAAGCGCTGGGGGGCCCGGCGCGCCCGCCCAGCTGGCACAGCGAAAGTTTGTGGAGGCCCCCCGGCGCGCACACTGACCCAGCTGTGCGACGCGGATGCCGGACTTGGCGCGGAGCCCTCACCTCGGAAAGGCTGGCTGGACCTCCCCGGAACCTTAACTTCCTACTAAACCTTAAATTTTCAGTGCAGATCCCGGCCGCCGCCCCGCCTCGGCACTCACCTCGGAAACGCTGCGTGGACGTCCCGGTAAACCTCAACTCAGCAAGCCGCCGACGCACCGGCCCAACCCAGGGATGCGAGGCCGGCGCCTAACGTGACGCTGACGCCCAGTTCCCGCCGACGCGCCGACCGCGCCTCGGACGCAACCGTCGCGCTACAGACCCCACGGACGCCGCCGACCATGTCGCGGACTTTCCCGGCACGCAGCAGATGCAGCCGACGCCGTTACCGCATTGGACGCACCGCGGACGCCCCTGACGCGCCGATCTCGCCGCCTACGCCCCCGACGCGCGGACCGCGCCGCCGACGGCACTGACACTGTCAGTGCCTGGGACGCCGCCGACCCGCTGACCGCGCCGCGGCCGCCCCCAACGAGCCTACCGCGCCACCGACACTCCGACTGCGCTGCCGAAGCCATCCGCGCCTGGGAGGCCGCTGAAGAGCCTCGGAAGCCGCCGTCGCGCCGCAGCCGCCGCGTACAGGCCAACAGCGCCGCGGATGTCCCCAATGCGCCGCGGACGCCGTCAGCCCCTGAGACGCGCCGACTGCGCCGCTGAACCGCTGACCGCGCCGCAGATG
>NW_022452022.1:0-1251 GCF_009761245.1 Sapajus apella
GGTAGCAGATGTCAAGTATGCTTGTGTGTCTGCGTCTGTCCCTACTGTAAATATATGGTGAGCCCATATGATAAGCCCTAAGAAGCCAACTGTTACCATTGCTCATAGTATACCCATGTAACCAAATGGTTCTTGTTTTCCAGAATAATATGTTACGATGTGGGTGATTATTCCGAAGCCTGGCAGGATAAGGATATAGACTTGAGGGTGACCAAAAAAATCAGAATAAATGCTGGTACAAGATAGGGTCATCCCCGCCGGCAAACAGAGGCAAACAAATTAGTATTGAGGTTAAGGTCAGTTTGTAGCATAGTAATGCCAGTGGCTAGGACAGGGAGGGAAATGAGGAGAAGGACTGCCGTAATGAGGACTGATCAGAGGAAAAGGGATGTTTGATATTGGGACATAGCTGGGGGGGTTTATGTTAATAATTGTGATAATAAAGTTAATGGCTCCTAAAATAGAAGAGAGGCCTTCCAAGTGGAACAAGAAGATGGTCATGTCCACAGAGACTCCTGCGTGTGCTAGGTTTCCTGCTAAAGGCAGGTAGATAAACTGTTCAACCTGTTCCAGCACCTGCCTCTACTATTAAGGATACAAGTAGGAGCAGAGAGGATGAGGGGAGAAGTCAGAAGCTTATATTATTTATTCGGGGGTATGCCATGTCAGGCATACCAGTTATTAGAGGGACAAGCCAGTTGCCAAATCCCCAATTATAATTGGTATTACTATGAAGAAGACTATAACAAATTCATGGGCAGTAACAATAACATTGGAGATCTGATCATCTTCTAGCAGAGTCCCTGGCTGGCCTAGTTCTGCTCAAATTAGGAGGCTCAAAGCCATGCCTACCATCCCTGCTCATGCACCGAATAGCAGATATAGATACGGTTCCAATATCTTTGTGGTTGGTTGATGAATCATGGGTATGAGGGTGGGGGCGGGGTGGGGGGCAAAATGGCTATGCAAGCATTAGAATGTAAATCTAAAGACAGAAGTCAAGGCCTCTTTTTACCAGCACTGAGGTGATGTTTCCTATTGAATTGCAAATTCAAAGGAGAGCAGCTTCAGTCCTGCTGGGGCTTCTCCAACCTTTCTCCCTCAGCAGTGGGAGAAGTAGATTGAAGCCAGTTGATTAGGGTATTCAGCTGTTAACTAAATTTTTGTGTGTTTGAATCCTACCAGTCTAGTAAGGGCTTGGCTTAGTTAAAATGGTTGATTTGCGTTCAATTGATGCAGAATAGAGTCTTG
>NW_022452023.1:0-1251 GCF_009761245.1 Sapajus apella
TCACAAAATGACAATCTGGGCCTCTGAAATCTTCTAGAGCTTCACCCTGGTACATTAACACTGTAAAAAAAGAGAGACAAAAATTAGCCAGGTTATCAAGATTGAATGTTGACAGTCCATATTGATTTATCGGGAAATAAAAGAATCCCAATATAAATAACAACCAAATTTTTCCAGTACTCTGGAATTTCTTTTATTTGTTCAAAGTATCTCAAATCCTTAGAGCTTTACTGTTATAAATCATATCTTCTACAAGTAGACAGAGGAAAGGAAAACCTTATCTCTTTTTCTCTGTGGATAATACTGAGAAACAAAAAGCAATGTGTCAACTACCACACATGGCTTTTCTTATCCAAGTGAAATTCTTGATTCTGTCTCTAACTTTCCAATTCTTCAATCTTTTCTGTTTCATATTCATAAAAAGCTTCCTTTTGCAAATTGGTAAATGCAAGCCCAGATGATGACTAGCTTAACCATGGCTATGTGAAGAGGTAATAGGGAACCAGAGTACCCAGGAACTCAAAGAGGCCAATTAACATGAACTAACCAGTAAAAGTCTCCACCTTCAAGTGGCTGCAACCACTACTATGTAGCAGTAAACACTGTCAATTTCACTGGCAGCCAAGTTGTACTCTCTGCACAGTGTCTGCATAGATTAATGGAAAAGAATATCTATCACACCATGCTATAGGTTCAATTACATCACAAGGCAATATTTTCTGAAAGTAAATAATGTTGACTGCATCTAACATTAAGAAAGTTTCAAAACAAAGACAAAATACCCTTATGTATATATTTCTATAAACAAAATCAAAAGTCATGGACATCTCATGTGGCCAGGACTAAGCAAACTATGAGAATAGGTCAGTAATTCCCTTAATGCTTAAAAGGCATGCTGAAGTCATGCTTGATCTAGAAACTGTAAGCAGTACTTTTCTTTCTGTATCTGCATAAACAGTTTTCCATTCAAGACTAAATGGGCAATACATATATTTAAATAGCAGAGACAATAAAGGAAAATGCAAATAAGATTTTTTCCAAAACCCAATTTGCAATAAAATACATTGAAAACGTGTCTCTAAATGGCTACACATATAGATTTGGAGGGAGTCATTTGTTTTTTGAAGCTAGACTCTGATTATGTTCCAACACGTCAACTATGGAGTTCAAACATCATTGAAGGAGAGGTCAGGTTTAAGGCGATGGACAATTTAAGATTGGGAATAAGATCAAAATTGTAAATGGCAGTGT
>NW_022452024.1:0-1251 GCF_009761245.1 Sapajus apella
CTTCTATGTGAGTCAAGTTAAGTTGGATATAACTATGAGATGTTTCATGTAAGCCTCATGGTAACCCCAAGGCAAACATCTATACTAGATACAAAATAGAGAAAAAAAAATAATCAAAGCATACTACTACAGAAAATTACATAATTACAAAGAAAGACTTCAAGAAGGAAAGAAAGGAATAATCTATAAAATATCCAGAGAACAATAAATAAAATATCTATAGTAAACCTTTACTGATCAATAATTAATTTAAATGTAAATGGTCTAAAATTAATAAAATATACAGAGCAGCTACATAAATTTAAAACAGACCCAACTACATGCTGCCTAAAAGAGGCTCATTTCACTTGTAAAGAAACACAGAGACTGAAAATGAAATGATGAAATTAGATATCCCATACAAATGGAAATCAAAATAGAGAGGGAGTAGCTGTTTACCAGATAAAATACCCTTTATATTCAAAAGTGTAAAAAGAGACAATATAACAATTCCCATACAAATGGAAATCAAAATAGAGCAGGAGTAGCTATTTATCAGATAAAATAGACTTTATATTCAAAACTGTAAAAAAAGAAAATATAACAATTATAAATACATATGCACCACCCAGCATCAGGGCATCTAAATGTATAAAGCAAATATTGACAGATATGAAGGGAGAAATAGACAGCAATACAATAATTGAAGGAGATTTCAATATCACACTTTCAGCAATAGGAAGATGATCCAGGAGAAAATTAATGAGAAAATGTTGGACTTCACCTATACTTTTTTGTTCACCTATACTTTCAATCAAATGGACCTAAGAGATATATGTCGAACATTCACAGGATACATATTCTCCTCAAGCCCACATGAAACATTCTCCAGGATAGATCATATGTTAGATCACAAAACAAGATTAACAAATTTAAGATTAAAAATATATCAAAATCTTTTCTGATTATAATGGTATAAAAGTAGAAATTAATAACAGGGAAAAAAGACCTGGAATATTCTCAAATATAAGAAATCAAAAAACATGCATCTGAACATCCAATGTGCCAAAAAAAAATTGCAAGAAAAATTCATAAATATGTAGAGATAAAAATGGAAACAAAGCATACCAAAACTTATGGTACACAGCAGAAGCAGCTGTAAAATCAAAGTTTATGGCAATAAACATGTACATCTAAAAGAATAAAGATCACAAATAAACACCTTAACATTACACCAAAAGGAACTAGAAAAAGAAGAACAAACTAAGCCCA
>NW_022452025.1:0-1250 GCF_009761245.1 Sapajus apella
TATATACATTTGTGTGCTTACTATGTACCCACAGAAATTTCAAAAAATAAAAACTCACAAAACTATTAAAAGGTGAAGAAAAATCAAGAAAAAATGATTTCAAAATCAATGCTACACCACAGTCTCCTGTGGTTGACATTATTCTTACTTCTACCATGAAGTCTAAATATATCCTTGGGCCTCTGGACTCATATTATGAGCTTAGTATACCCTAGAAAATTCAAGACTAGTAAATGCAGCCAAACTCACAAAACTGAAGCAAATTATCATACAGGGCTCTTGTGAAGTCTGCTAAGACTTAATGTAGTAACTGTCATAGAGTGAGCCCTTAACTGTTGTTGGATGTGGTATAGCATAGTATTAAAGAACTTTAGAACTGGGCCATGTTTTTAAGGGCTTTGCCTTTGATTCTCATTACATTTAATTTAAAAATCCGCATGCTTATTTTAACTGTGTAATTATTCACCACCATATGTGTTGTGTAACACTGGCCAATCAACAATAAGGGATGAGAATCTCTGCTAATTAAACAAATTCCCCTCCTTTCTTTGGAAACACAATTGAGTCAATTATTCACATTTTTTTTTTTTTTTTGGTATTTAGGAATAATTTCTACTGCTAATTTATTCTCAGTGGAATTTTGCATTCAAAAAAGAAATCAACAATGATCATAATAATTGGAGAGTGTGAGATTTAACAATCCTTCCTTTTTCATCAGCGAGGAGTTCTTTTTAATTTTACTTAAACATTTTAGATTTAGCCTTCAGCAATAAAATTAGTTAACATAGGGAATGCTTACTAACACATGCATGTGCACACACACAAGTCATGTTCACGTAGAAATGCTAGTTTTAGCATGCCAATTGAATATTGATCAAAATTGCCTGAAATTTTCAGGAAGAAAAAAATGTATATATAAATAAAACTTTTGGAAAGTTTAAAACTGGCTGTATCTTGTGTATAATCTTGAACCTCTCTTTTCACACCAACGTCTCAGAGGCGAAGAGGGTCAGAGTGTCTCTTTGATGAGTTTCTCTAAAGGTGGCAGTAAAATGAATGCCTGGCAGTGTCCTACTTTGAATGCCATATGCCCAGGGAGGCTGAGAGAATCATGGCATCCCCAGAACACTTCCTTAGTAGCCAAGGACAGCACTTCACCTAGAATGAATCCTCCTTGCTGGGGGAAGAATATAGCAGGCATAGAGAGATGTTTGTCATTTGGTGATATCTCTGAGTGGGAATGTCTCAAG
>NW_022452026.1:0-1250 GCF_009761245.1 Sapajus apella
GGCCTGTGAGACCTGTGGGTGTCCGCATCGCGCAGCTCCCCCCAAGCCAGTTTCATAGTGGTCTGCTCCAGTTGCTGCCTGTGGATTCGGGTTCCAGAATGAAGGCCACCTGATCTCCAGTGCCCTCCACCGCCCCTGCCCCTGTCCAAAGCTCCCCCCGCAGCCGGTTCCGCAGTGGTCTGCTCCACTTCCAGACTGAATGCTACGGATTCCAAGTTCTGGGGTTACTGCGGCGACCACCAGATCAGCCTTGGCGCTATGTAGGAGCCCAGAGCTACTCCTCAGCCTTACTTGGGGCTGGTCATGGAGAAGCTACCCAGGATTCTGGCGGCTCTGCTGGAAAGTATGGTATCAAATTCTAATGGTTTTCCATGGGAATTAGTGATATGGGCAGGTGTTATTGGATTTGTTGCTATTCCCCTTTTTTCCTGGAGAAGTTGTAGATCAGTCAGGAGTCAGCGATATCTGGGAAGAGAGAAAAAGCTTGCAGCAGATCTTTCTGAGCAAATTAAAGAAAAATGTGAGCTGCTTGATAAATTTAGTTTTCTACAGAAAAGCTATGAAGACTATGAAAGAGAGTCATCTTTACAGGATGTGAGCTTTGAGAAGAACGCAGCAGAAGCACAGAGTTTGGAGGAAACCTGTGAAAAGCTGAACAGGTCCATTTCTGAAATGAAGGATGAAATACCGTATCTAAAAAAAGAGTTACAAGAGGAGAAATACATACATTCTAGACAACATCAGTTGATGGAGGATATTTCAGAAATCAGACAGTCTCTGGAAGATCTGTCAAAATCCCTGAAATCATGTGTAGCTGAAGCCATAATGCCCTTGAACATATTTCAAATGAATGGCAAACAACTAAAGATAGCTATAAAAGATGCTTTGAATGAAAATTCTGAACTTCAGGAAAGCCAGAAACATCTTTTGCAGGAAGGTGAAGCATGGAAAGAACAAGTGAGTGAACTGAATATACAGAAAATAATATTTGAAGACTCCAATGTACACACTGAAGAAGTCCTAAATGACAAAGACGATGACATCAAGACGCTGACTAAACACTTGCTCAACATGAAAGATTGGGCTGCTATCCTTGGAGAAGACATGATGGACGATCATAACTCGAAAGTAGAAATGAAGAGTGAGTCAGAAAGTGACGCTTCCTTAGCTGATCCTCCAAAAGGAGCTTTGAAAAAACTGATTGATGCTGCTAAGTTAAATGCTTCTTTAAGAAGTTTAGAAGGAGAAAG
>NW_022452027.1:0-317 GCF_009761245.1 Sapajus apella
ATCTCGGCTCACCGCAACCTCCGCCTCCCGGGTTCAGGCAATTCTCCTGCCTCAGCCTCCTGAGTCGCTGGGATTACAGGCACGCGCCACCATGCCCAGCTAATGTTTTGTATTTTTAGTAGAGACGGGGTTTCACCATGTTGACCAGGATGGTCTCGATTTCTTGACCTTGTGATCCACCCGCCTCGGCCTCCCACAGTGCTGGGATTACAGGCTTGAGCCACCGCGCCCAGCCAAAGGTACCATTTTCTTATCTTAACCTTTTGTTTGACTGTCTTTTCTTTCATTTTTAGTACCCCCCTCCTCCCCTCCCCCCC
>NW_022452027.1:417-1250 GCF_009761245.1 Sapajus apella
CCCCCCCCCCTCCCTCCCTCCTTCCTTTCCTCCTTCCTCCCTCCCTCTCTTCTTTCCTTCCTTCCTTCCTTCCTTCCTTCCTTCCTTCCTTCCTTCCTTCCTTTGTTTGGATACAGGGTTTCACTCTGTTGCCTGATTGTGGCTCACTGCAGCCTTGACTTTCCTGGACTCAGGTGATCCTCCCACCTCAGCCTCCAGAGTAGCTGGGAATATAGGCACATGCTACCCAGCTAATTTTTGTGTTTTTGTGTAGAGATGGGGTTTGCCATGTTTCCCAGGCTGGTCTTGAACTCTTAAACTCAAGTAATCCTTCTGCCTTGGTCTTCCGAAGTGCTAGGATTATAGGCATGAGCTAACATGCCCAGCCAGACCTTTCAATTTTGCCACATCCACAAAGATGCCAGGAGTTCAGGACTGATAAGGATGCATGCCTCTCATCATAGATGCTTAAATGAAAGAATGAATGCAGTTTCATTGGTCTTAAAGAAAGGTTTTAATTTTCCCTTTCTTATACTAACAATCTCAAATAGAACCAGACATTTTAAAGTCAACATATAACATACAATGGATATCTATTGTTTTCCTCTGCCTAGCATTCTTTCATTCTTTCCTTTTTTCTATTAGAAGAATCCATCTTTTCTATGAAGAAGCCATTCCACACGTAGAGGTGGAGCTGTTCCTCCCACCCCTTGCTTAAGCATGAATCTGGCCTGGACTTCAGCTAATCAGAGTCCTTCTTCACCTAGTCACAGTGATTGGTTCAGGGCTGTGGATATGACCCAAGCAGATTGTGTCTAACTTACCATCTCCCAGCTTCAAACCCATCCTTCTTT
>NW_022452028.1:0-465 GCF_009761245.1 Sapajus apella
AGGTGTGATGGCTGAGATGTGATGGGATAAGCTGTGATGGGTTGAGGTGTGATGGGTTAAGCTGTGATGAGTTGAGATGTGATGGGTTAAGGTGTGATGGGATGAGGTGTGATGGCTGAGGTGTGATGGCTGAGGTGTGATGGGTTAAGCTGTGATGGGTAAGGTGTGATGGGTGAGGTGTGATACGTTGCAATGTGATGGGTTGTGGTGTGATGGGTGAGGTGTGATGGATTGAGGTGTGATGGGTTGTACTGTGACGGGTTAAGCTGTGATGGGTTGAGGTGTGATGGCTGAGGTGTGATTGGTGAGTTGTGATGGGTTGAGGTGTGATGAGTTCAGGTGTGGTGAGGTGTGATGGGTGAGCTGTGATGGGTTAAGCTATGATGGGTTGAAGTGTGATGGGTTCAGATATGAGGCTTTCAGGTGTGATGTGTGAGGTGTGATGGCTGAGATGTGATGCTTTCA
>NW_022452028.1:565-1033 GCF_009761245.1 Sapajus apella
GGATTAAGCTCTGATAGGTTGAGGTGTGATGGGTTCACGTGTGATGGATTCAGGTGTGATGTGTGAGGTGATGGCTGAGATGTGATGGGTTAAGCTGTGACGGGTTGAGACGTGATAAATTAATCTGTGATGTGTTGATGTGTGATGGATTTAGGTGTGATGTGTGAGGAGTGACGGATTGAAGTGCGATCGGTTGAGGTGTGATGCGTTGAGGTGTGATTGGTTGAGGTATGATGGGTGAGGTGTGATGGGTGAGGTGAGATGGGTTGAGATGTGATGGGATAAGATGTGATTGGTGAACTTTAATGGGTTGAGGTGTGATGTGTGAGGTGTGGTGGGTTAAGCTGTGATGGTTTGAGGTGTGATGGGTTGAGGTATGATGCGTTCAGCTGTGATGTGTGAGGTGTGATGGCTGAGATGTGATGGGTTAAGCTGTGATGAGTTGAGGTGTGATGTGTGAGGTGTGAT
>NW_022452028.1:1133-1250 GCF_009761245.1 Sapajus apella
CCTCACCCATCACACCTTACACATCACACCTCAACCCATCACACCTTAACCCATCACACCTCAACCCATCACAGCTTAACCCATCACAACTCAACCCGTGATACCTCAACCCATCAT
>NW_022452029.1:0-1250 GCF_009761245.1 Sapajus apella
TTACCAGTTTTCTTCTTCTGCTATCTTTGTCCCAGAAGGATACCTGCCTAGTGTCAATCTGATCTCTCTTTTATGAGGTGTCTTTTTGGATATATAGGGGTCAGGGAGCTGCTTGAGGAGACAGTCTCTTCTTTATAGGAGCTCAAATGGTGAGCTGCGAGCTCTGTTGTTGTTCATTCAGAGCTGCTGGGCAGGTACTTTTAGGTCTGCTGCAGCAGAACTCATAAACTGCTTTTTGTTCCCAGGTGCTCTGTCCCAGGGATTTAGGGCTTTATTTATGAGTTTCCATTATGCTGCCGCCGCCTTTTTTTTTTTTCCTTCAGACCTGCCCAGCCCAGCAAGGAGGCAGCCTAGTCACTGTCGGCCTATAGCAGCTTTGCTGAGCTGCTGTGGGCTCCACCCCGCTGCCAAGTGAACTTCCCTGCAGTCGTGCTTATATGGGTGTAGTTAGAACTGCTTTGGCGATGGTGGCCCGCCTCTTTTGGGGCGGAGTCTCTGCTGTGGCGGGTTGCCTTGGCAACGGCAGGCTGCCTCAGCAATGGCGGGTTGCCTTGGCAACGGCGGGCTGCCTTGGTAATGGCGGACGCCCCTCCCCCACAGAGCTGGACCGTCCTGGGTTCAGCTGCGCTTGCTGTGAAACTCTCAATCCAGAGTTTCTGGTTGCTGTTCTTTTGTGGGGGTGGGACCAGCCGAGCCTGATCGCCTGGCTCTCTGCCTCAGAGCCTTTTTTAAGTTGGTGTTCCAGTCAACTGTTTAAGAGGCGCCTGGGTCTGTTTGTTTTCCCCTGCAGCCACTCACTGCGCTGTCTTAAACAGCGGCACTGAGGTTCGTGGCGCTTTTTTTTTTTTTTTTTTTTTTTGCCCTGGAATCTACTGTCCTGTTTCTCTGCTCCATCCCCTTTTTGAACCGGCGTATGGGCAACTTCCCATGGCTCCAATCGCCAGCCAAAAGGGCCCCCGGACCAGTGTATTTTGTACGGAGAAGCGCGGCTCTGGGGCGCTGTCAAAGCAGCCGCGCAGGGCAAAGCAGCGGCGCTGGCCGAAACAGCCGCGCTCTCCGAAACAGCCACGCTGGCGACCGTGGAGCACCTCCGCCCGGGAATTTCCTAGTCTGTGGGCAATAAAAACGCAGCGTCCACTCACCCTCTGCGCTTTCACTGGGAGCTGTAATCCTGAGCTCTTCCTAAACAGCCATCTTGGATCATCCCCCCCACAATATTTTCTTAAACAAACATTCTAGTAAATGTAGTT
>NW_022452030.1:0-1250 GCF_009761245.1 Sapajus apella
TCTGCACTGATACCTGATTGGGAGCCATCCATCTTGGAGACAGTGGCATTATTCACCACGGAGCTGGCCCCCAAGGACACCGGGAGGGTAGGAGTGCCACCCCGCTCTGGATCACAGAGATCTCATTGGTCTTCATGGCCAGACCGCCATTGAGCATGCTGGTGTACTGGTTCCACACAACAGGGCCCACGTTCACGGAAGGGGCCAGGATTTCCTTGGGAAACATTTCTGAGAGTCTTTTTCCATCTGTACCTAACAGAGCCATGTTGTTCTCGATGGCCAGCTTCCTTCCACGCTCAATGTGTCATGTAGTGAACCTTCAAGTTGCCTTTGGTGGTAAAAGCTCGCCCACAAATGTTGCACCCAAAAGGCTTCTCTCCAGTGTGAGTCCGCTCGTGGATCTGAAGAGCGCTGCAGATGAGAAGTTCTTCCCACACCGTGTGCAGCCATGTTGCTTGGCCTGTTGGCGTGGCTGGGCTGCTAACAAAGGGGTCATCCCTGGGGACAAGGTTGAGGGTCCCACAAACGTGCCAGGAACTTCAACCTTGACGTAGGTCAGCTGGGCTCGGATAAACGTGGAAGGGAGACTGCTGTGACCTTCCATCCCAGTTGGCTGTTCTCGGAGCTCTCTGCTTTGCTCCCAGCATCGGGAGACTTTGACTTGATGCTTTCAGCTTGACTATTGGCCGGAAAAGTGCCTGGAAGGACGTGTTTCCAGGATGTCTGGGCTCCGGCTCTGATACTCCTGGTCTCCCATCAGTGAGGACGAGTCGTTGGTCAAGCCGTCGCTCTCCACAGAACCGTTTTCTCTGCTGCTCTGGCGCTGCATGTTAAAAGGGGCAGGACCCACTCTCCCTGGGGCATCTAAGGAAGCCATCATGGCAAACCCTAGTGTGGGTGATGCCGAGTGGATGCTGGGAAGAGACTTGGGGACCTTCGAGAAGCTGCCGGGAGCCTGCTGGGAGCCAACTTCGTCTACATCGATGCTTTCGATGACATCGTCACGGCAGATGGCGCTGGTGCTGCCATTCTCACCCCCTGTCATTGGCTCAGGACCCGTAAACTCACAGGGATTCTCTGGCAGGGGCGTGTTGGGAATCTGACTGCCCATGTGCATGCGAATATGCTGCTGCAGCATCACGGCATTGGTGAACTTCTGGCAGATGGGGCATGAATGCTGCGTCTTAATGGACGTGTTGGTTCGGTGAACCCCGAGGTGTGTCTTCAGATTTCCTTTGGTAGAAAAGGCT
>NW_022452031.1:0-1250 GCF_009761245.1 Sapajus apella
ACAAATAAAAGAAACCAATACTATTAGAGTGTATAATGGTCGCATTCAGCCAGAGATTATATATTTAGTTAAAATATTCTGTATAAAAGTTAGAGAAAGCTATTTTCCTAATGCAATAGTTCAGAATATAAATGGCTGTTTTGTGTGTCTGAAAAAAAATTCTCAAAAACGTGTATTATCCAGCCAAGAAACTGGAATCAAAATTTTGACTTCAAGAATAGGCTTAGAAAACCAGAGAAGGGAAAGACATTTGAGTGAATGACACTGACTTTTTCTGCTGGCTTCCCTCTTAAATGGTAGCTAATTTCCAAGTAGCATTAAACCACCATACCAAAAGGAAGTAACATCACAGAGATCTTCAGAATATCACAGGCATAGAAAGGAAAGAAAACCTTGGAAAACTGAAGGCACCATTCTTCTCCATTTTCCACTTAAAGATATTCATTCACTTGTCTTGAAACTGCACATGATGAAGTGTGTGTGTGTGTGTGCATGTGTGTGTGTGAGAGAGAGAGAGAGAGAGGTAGAGAGAGAGAAGGAAAGAAAGGGAAAGAAGAAAGAGGACAAAAGGAGGAAAATAAAAACAAGGAAAGGTTGGAGGGAATGAAGGAAGGAAATGAAAGAAAAAGGAAAAGAGAAAGACAAAAAGGAATAAGAAAGACGAAAGAAGAAAGGAAGGAAAGAGAAGAGAAAGAAAAGAAAGGGAAAGAAGGAAAGGAAGAAAGGAAAAAAGAAAAAGAAAAAAGAAAGAGAAAGAAAGAAAAGAGAGAGGGATAGAGGAAGGGAGGGAAAGGAAGGAAGGAAAAGGAAGAAAGAAAGGAACCAAGCAGCAGGTAAGAAGCTAAGAAGTGAAGGAGAATTCTTGGGAAATTGAATTCTGTAACCTCCCCAGGAGAAGGGGACTGATATACACCACAGGGTTTCAGTTGAAGATCTTTAAATACTACATGTGTTAAGATGAAAGGCAAACCAAAAGACCTTGGAGAATCAAGTTCAGCCTTAAATTCTCTCAATAACTGATTAGCCAAAAATAATCTTTTATGTGCCCCAAATTCCTGCTGGATGAAAAGTTAAATCTTTCTGAGAAGAGAGAACAAATGTATAGACACTATAATTTTTAAAAATATAACATGTGGCATTTACTCAAAAGTCAACAGGCATGTCCAGAAAAAGAATCAAATTAAGAAAAAATAAAGAGAAACAACAGACAATAAAATATAAGAAATCCAGATATTGAAGTTATATAAAAT
>NW_022452032.1:0-1250 GCF_009761245.1 Sapajus apella
CCCAGAGCAAGTCATCCAGCTGTTGATAACAACCAGAAGGGGGACCCAGCCATCCACTGAGGTCATCTCCATGCAGCATGAGCCACTTGCTCTAATGAAGCCACCATTACTACACTTCTCATAACTTGCTATTCACTGGACTGAGTTCTGTGAAAGCTGAGATCATATTCTTACTCGTCTCTGTGTTCATGATTCCCAGCTTAGGGTGTGGCACTAAGGAAGGTCTCAGCAGTGTTCACTGAAGATAGGATAAAAGTGACTACAGATATCCAATTCAATCACCAACATTCCTCTCCAAAATGTCCTACTAGGGATGCTATAATTTCTCCCAAGATGCAGCAAGCCCCCTTCCTACACCTGTAGACCCCTGCTCTACACCAGTCATGCCCCAGGATCTTCTGTGGGACACTGGAGGAAAAACGGGACTACTCTGAAGAATTCCTCTTATGGTTCCCCTTGTCATTAGGAGCAATGCCTTCACTTACACTCCCATCCTCTTGGCTGCCATGACACCCCACTTTCAGAGAATTACTGTATTTTCTTGAAATCATGTCTCTGTGTTCTTTCTCTCATGAGCTTGAGTTCCTTGGGGAAACACTACTATTTGAACCCCGAGTGCTTAACACGGTGTAGAGAAAATTAAACACCCAGTAAATACTCATATCATATAGAGACCTTCCTCAACTGAAAGTGCAGAGGAAGAGTGTAACTATCACTGCTTCATACTGGCAAGAAAAACTTATTCTGACACCTGATCTAGGACAGAACTGTTTCATTTAAGAACAGACATCTCTCAACCTTCTCCAAGCATGTTTCTTCTCTCTAACCTGCACTGACCTGAAGAGCATCCACTGCTATGGCAGCCCCGAGGTCGAGGCTCCTGGGTCTGGGGTGGGGCTCACGGTCGCATCCTCCCCCTCTTGGAGTTGGTGCTGCCCCTCACTATAAACCAGCTCTGATCTCTGGCCAGCTTTGGCTCTCCCTGGCCAGGGTCAGGAGACTCCTGTGGAGTAAGTTTCTCTCTCGGTCCCCATTGCTCAGCTTGCGCTGCTCCTCGAGTGGTTGAATGATCATAGGCCCATTGCCCATTTCCCCTGAGGCTTCTGGCCCAGTTTGTCCTTATTCTCCCCTTCTTTGTTTCTCACCTGTTCTAGCATTGACTTGTCCTTTGCAGGTTATTCTCTTTTCCAAAACCTGCTGACTTTCCTTCTTCCATCTGATCCCTCGGTTCTTGGCTTCCAGGGTGTGGA
>NW_022452033.1:0-1250 GCF_009761245.1 Sapajus apella
GTTTGTAGAAATAGATAATAAACTGGGATAAATGTACCACCTTTAAGCGTACAATTCAATGGCGTTTGGTAGATTCACAATATTGTGCAACCAGCGCCACCAGCTGTTTCTAAACTTTCTCATCATCCCAAACAGAAATGCTGTCCTCATGAAGCAAGAGCTTACCTACTTTTAAATTTCTATTTACTTATTTATTTATTATGAGACCGAGTCTTTCTCTGTCTCCCAGGCTAGAGTACAATGGCGCAATCTCGGCTCACTGTTACTTTCACCTCCCAGGTTCTAAGCAATTATCCTGCCTCAGCTTCCGGAGTTGGGATTACAGGTGCATGCCACCACACCCAGCTAATTTTTGTATTTTTAGTAGAGACGGGGTTTCACCGTGTTGGTCATGCTGGTCTTGAACTCCTGACCTCATCGTGATCCACCTGCCTCAGCCTCCCAAAATGCTGGGATAACAGGCATAAGCCACCATGCCTGGCCTAAATTTTTTATTTTTTAAGAGATGAGGTCCTGCTCTGTTACCCAGGCTGGGGTGCAGTGGCATGATTATAGCTCACCGTAGCCTCAATCTCATGGGCTCAAGTGATCCCTCGTGCCTCGGCCTCCCAAGTAGATGGGACTACAGGTGCACGTGGCTAATTTTTATCTTTTTTATAGAGACAGGGTGTCACTATGTTCCCAGGCTGGTCTCAAACTCCTGGGTTCCAGCGATTCTCCCACCTCAGCCTCTTGAAGTACTGGGATTAAGGGCATGAGCCACTGTGCCTGGCCCTCTTGCAATTTATTGAATAGTATAGTAACAGTGAAAAACAGAAAGATTGTGTCAGTCCTGGAAGCACAGTTTCTACTGAATGTGATCGTTTTTGTGCCATTGTAAAGTCAAAAAATTGTGTGACCATCTGCACTTGCAACTACTGGTAGGCTTAGGCACTTGGATTTTAGATCCAGAAACATCCAAACACTTGCTGCTGGGTGGGAAGAGGCCGTAGGGGTCAGAGCTCTTAGCTGCTAGCAAGAGAAGCCCACTCAGGCTGAGTTTAAAAACCGAGGCCGGGCACTGTGGCTTATGACTGTAATCCCAGCACTTTGGGAGGTCGAGGTGGGTGGATCACCTGAGGTAAGGAGTTTGAGACCAGTCTGACCAACATGATGAAACCCTATCTTACTAAAAATTAGCCCGGCATGACGGCACGTGTCTGTAGTCCCAGCTACTTGGGAGGCTGAGGCAGGAAAATTGCTCGAACATG
>NW_022452034.1:0-1249 GCF_009761245.1 Sapajus apella
AGACTAGAATTTAAACACAGATGTACTATAGTTTTTAAAATATAATTATTTTCTCTTCAGTTTCTTATTTTTTACTAAAGACAAATCATAGTAGGACTGATTTGATTTATTACACTTAACCTGGTTATTTGTATACAGTGCAGCAAGAATATATATATTTTACATAGGATTTTAAATTGGCTTTGATGAAACTTTGTTCTACAGAAGGATAAGTCTCAGATAAGACTTTTTTTTTTCTTAATGAACTCCTAGTTTATTACTTAAAGGTAGGAGTATATATAAATACATAGTTGCAATCAAGATTCATTCCTATATATTTCCTACTTGAATCTTTTTTTAAAGCCCAACCCAGCCATGAATTTGTACTATTAAATGCCTATGAGTTAGGTGAATTCTTCTTCTCTTGAGGTTCCAAGATAAATGTTTCTGTTAGACTTTCAAATTCTTGATAACCTGTTTTACAATCCTAGGCAGTCATCTGCTAAATAGCTTTAAATTTGCATATTAAACAACTCAGGTAAAATCAAATAACAAAATTTATATCATAAGATGCAGAGAGAAAATGTCTGCTGGTGCTAGATGGAGATTAAAGATGAATGCCAGATCAAACATAAAATCATAGAAATCTTTCATGGATTGTGTAGACCAATTCTATTTAAATGGGGACTACCTATATTTTAACTGGATCTCTGAGCTCTGGGCAGAGCCCACACTGAATCCTTCATCTCCAAAAAAAGAAGAATGTTGAGACTAGATCACATGATGTTTTACAGTTCATTTAAAAAAACATTTTAATCAAAGACACTTCTAAATGACTAAACTACACTCTTTCTTAAAAATCCAAGCGTAGTTAGCCTTAAGAGCTGAGATGAACTTATTTGTTTACCACAAGAAAAAAACAGGTTTCTCCCAAAAGTAAGCCTGTCACTTTCTCCACTTTCTTTAAGAAACTCCAGGCTATTATAAACTATTTTAGATCACTCATGCAGCAGAATGCAAAAGAAAGGAGAGACAGCAGAAGTAAATGAAGAAAATGGAATTCAGTCAACTGAGCAAAAAAACTCTGCTCAAAAAAAGACAATCTTAAAGATAAAAAAATAAATAAAAATTAACACAACAAAAAACCACAAGGTGCTAGAAAGAAAAAAAGAAGGTATTTTAAATACAGACATGCAAGTGCACCACCCTCCACACACACACACACACACATACACACACCTTGAATGTTAGCTTTTAATTAAGCTGACTT
>NW_022452035.1:0-1249 GCF_009761245.1 Sapajus apella
GCCAAGATATGGAATCCACCTGAGTGTCTATGAATGGATGAATGGATAAAGAAAATGTAGTATATATAGACAATGGAACTATTCAGCCATTTAAAAAGATGAAATCGGTCCAATATGGCGGCGCCCAGTGGCGGTGTGAACTGTGAGGAGTTCGCCGAGTTCCAGGAATTACTCAAGGTGATGAGGACAATTGATGACAGAATAGTACATGAATTAAACACTACAGTTCCAACAGCTTCCTTTGTAGGGAAAATTGATGCCAGCCAAACCTGTAAACAGCTTTATGATTGATGGCAGCTCATGCCAGTAGAGACAAAGTCATAAAAAATTGTATAGCCCAGACGTCAGAAGTAGTAAAAAACCTCCGAGAAGAGAGAGAAAAGAATTTGGACGATTTAACGTTATTAAAGCAACTTAGAAAAGAGCAGACAAAGTTGAAATGGATGCAGTCAGAACTGAATGTTGAAGAAGTGGTAAATGACAGGAGCTGGAAGGTGTTTAATGAACGCTGCCGAATTCACTTCAAGCCTCCAAAGAATGAATAAAGAGAGATACTTTTTTTTTTTTTTTTAAAGGACTGGGTCATCTCATAAGAGCTAAGCATGACAGGTATCAACAGGGCGGGCTTCCTAGGATGATTTCTGAGCCAACAGTCCAAGACCTTTTGTTGATTTCAGCCCCACTTAGCCAAGACCTCAAATATAAATAATTCTGATAATTATGGAGAAATCAACTGCTATTTTATACTGATTCTGTAAAAAAAAAAAGTTTTGTAACTATTAAAATAATTTTCTGACTCACAAAAAAAAAAAAAAAGATGAAATTGTATCATTTGCAGTAACATGGATGGAAGTGGACATTATAATGTTAAGTGAAATAAGCCAGGCACAGAAAAACAAATATCATATGTTCTCACTCATATGTGAGAGTTTAAAAAGCCGATCACATCAGGGTAGAAGTAGAATGATAGATACCAGGAACTAGAAAGTGGACGGAGATAAAGAGATGTTGGTTAATGGTTATGAGCATACGCTAGATATAAAGAATAAATTCTATTGTTTGTTAGTGAAGTAGAGTGACTATAGCTAACAACAGTGTATACTATTTTTCAAAAAAACTAGAAGAGAGGACTTGAAATGTGCTTAGCACATAAAAATGATAAATCATGGTTGATAGATACTCTAAACACCCTGACTTGACCATTACATTGCATGCATGTAACAAAATATCACATGTATCCCACGAATAT
>NW_022452036.1:0-563 GCF_009761245.1 Sapajus apella
AGATAGCTGCGTTTTTGTTTTAGAGCAAGATGTTTCTGATTACAGCCAACAGGCTCTTTCACACTGGAATATACAAACGCTGCTTTTAGAAGTAACGTGTTTCTAACTCGCTGAATCTAAACATAGATGCAACTTCCTAAGGTGAACGAACACAAAGCAGAGCAGTTTGAAGTAGACGTTTCTCCAATATTTTAAACGCAGTGTTACTGGTTCTTCTCATATGCCTGTATATGGCTGGCAATATCTGTTTCCAGATTCTCGAAGCAAAGGATTTCTGAACTGCTGAAAACACACATCAGTTTATCTCTGTAAGGGGATTGGACAGCTTGACAACCATTCTGATAGATAGCTGCGTTTTTGTTTCAGAGCAAGATGTTTCTCATTACGGCCTTCAGGCTCTTTCACACTGGAGTATCAAAACGCTGCTTTTTGAAGAAACGTGTTTCTAACTCGGTGAATCAAAACATAGATGCAATTTCCTAAGGTGAACAAACACAAAGCAGAACAGTTTGAACAACGTTTCCCCTGTGTTTTCAACGCAGTCTTCCTGCTAGTTCTTATAA
>NW_022452036.1:663-1249 GCF_009761245.1 Sapajus apella
ACTGGAATATCAAAACGCTGCTTTTTGAAGAAACGTGTTTCTAACTCGGTGAATCAAAACATAGATGCAACTTCCTAAGGTGAACAAACACAAAGCAGAACAGTTTGAACAACTTTTCCCCTGTGTTTTCAACGCAGTCTTCCTGCTAGTTCTTATAAGCCTATATATGGCTGGAAATATCTGTTTCCATATTCTCCAACGAAAGTTTTTCTGAACTACTGTACACACACGTCAGTATAACTGTGTAAGAAGGTTGAACAGCTTGACAACCATTCTGATAGATAGCGGCGTTTCTGTTTTAGAGCAAGAAATTTCTCATTATGGCCTTTAGTCTCAGTCATTCTGGAATATCCAAAGGCAGTTTTTAGAAGAAACGTGTTTCTAACTGGATGAATCTGAACATAGATGCAACTTCCTAAGGTGAACGAACACAAAGCAGAGCAGTTTGAACTAGACATTTCTCCTGTGTTTTAAACGCAGTCTTACTGCTAGGTCTTAAATGCCTGAGTAAGGCTGGAAATATCTGTTTCCAGATTCCACAAAGAAAAGATTTCAAACCTCTGCACACACACATCAATTTAACTCC
>NW_022452037.1:0-1249 GCF_009761245.1 Sapajus apella
TTGGGATTACAGGCGTGAGCCCCTGCGCCTGGCAGCATTTTTCTTTAAACAGTTCTAATGTTGCTCCCCTCCCTCCTCTTGCCCGAACTTTGCTCCTCAAAGTGTGGTCCACCTTGGCCAGCAGCACTGTCCTCACTGAGAGCTTTACAGAAATGCAGAATCTTAGGCCCTACTTCAGGCTTTCTGGATCAGAATCTGCATTTCTTTTCTCTTTTTTTGAGATGGAGTCTGGCTCTGTTGCCTAGGCTAGAGTGCAGTGGTGCAATCTCGGCTCACTGCAACTTCTGCCTCCTAGGTTCAATTGATTCTCTTGCCTCAGCCCTCTGAGAAACTTGGATAACAAGTGTGTGCCACCATGCAAATTTTTGTAATTTCAGTAGAAACAAAGTTTCACTTTGTTGACCAGGCTGGTCTCAAACTCCTGATTTCAAGTGATCTACCCACCTTAGCCTCCCAAAGTGCTGGGAGTACAGGCATGAGCCATCACACCCACACTCAGCCTTTGTGTGTGTGTATTTAAAAAACATTTTTTTTTTTTGGTAGACACATGGTTTTGCCATGTTGCTCAGGCTGGTCTCAAACTCTTGAACTCAAATGATCTACTCATCTCAGCTTCCCAAAGTGCTGGGACTACAGGCATGTGCCACCATGTCCAGCTATTTAAATATATATATATTTATAGAGATGGGGGTCTCACTGTGTTACCCATGCTGGTCTTAAAGTCCTCTCACCTTGGCCTCCCAAAACATGGGGATTATAGGCATGAGCCACTGTGCCTGGCCCAAGTTATAATAACTTTTTAAAAAATAGCTTCCTGGTTGAGAACATAGGCTCTGGAATTAAACTTCCTGGATTCCAATTCTGGCTATGCTTTTCACTAGTTGGTGACCTTGAATATCTTGGTTAATTCCTCTGTACCTTGGTTTCTTCATCTATAAAGTGGGAATAATAATTATACTTCTTACATTTTTGTTTTTGTTTTTTGAGACAGGGTCTCACTCCTGTCACCCAGCTTGGATGCAGTGGTGCGATCATGGGTCACTGCAGTCTCAACTTCCCAGGCTCAGGTGATCCTCAATCCCCTGAGTAGCTGGGACCACAGATGGGTGCTACCACACCTGGCTAATTTCTTACATTTTTAGTAGAGACGGGGTTTTGCCGCATTGGCTAGGCTGGTCTCAAACTCCTGACCTCAAGTGATGTATCCACTTCTGCCTCCCAAAGTGCTGGGATTATAGGCATAAGCCAC
>NW_022452038.1:0-708 GCF_009761245.1 Sapajus apella
CAGAGCAGGCAGCCTGTGACTTCATCCTCAGGTGTAACCTGGATCCAGGGATCTATCCCCCCACCTGGGCAGGTGCAGCAGCCCTGTAGCTGGCCTGGCCACCTCCACCCTCCCCTCTGCAGTTCCCACTCCACACAGTTGCCAGGTGGCCCTTCCCAGACTGCATCTAGGTCTCCCCCAACCCCCCACACACAGACACACACTCACACATTAAACCCTTAACCGTCCCGATGCACTGAAAGCCACCCTCCTGTGTCAGCCACTGAGCCCCCCACAGGCTTGCCCTGCCCCTCCCTCCTGACTCTCTGCCTCTCAGACACCCCAAACTGTTGCCCACCTTGCTCTTCATCCGGCTGAGTCCCCATCCCACCTTCCAGCAACATTCACAGCTAAGAAAGTGCCTTCCAGGCCGGGCGCGGTGGCTCACGCCTGTAATCCCAGCACTTTGGGAGGCCGAGGCAGGTGGATCACGAGGTCAAGAGTTCGAGACCATCCTGGTCAACATGGTGAAACCCCGTCTCTACTAAAAATACAAAAAATTAGCTGGGCATGGTGGCGCATGCCTGTAATCCCAGCTACTCAGGAGGCTGAGGCAGGAGAATTGCCTGAACCCAGGAGGCGGAGGTTGCAGTGAGCCGAGATTGTGCCATTGCACTCCAGCCTGGGTAACAAGAGCAAAACTCCGTCTCAAAAAAAAAAAAAAAAAAA
>NW_022452038.1:808-1249 GCF_009761245.1 Sapajus apella
TAAAAAAAAAAAAAAAAAAAAGAAAAAAAAGAAAGTGCCTTCCCCCACCCCACTGTTCTCAACAAATCTCACCCTGTGTCTTTCCTTCACGGCACTCTCACCCTTTCTAGTCATATTTAATGATTCACTTCCTATCTGTCTTTCCCTAGAATCATTCTATAAGGTCAAGACTGCCCAGGCTAGAGTGCAGTGACACGATCATAGCTTACTGCTGCCTCGACCTCCTGGGCTCAAGCCATCCTCCCGAGTAGCTGGGACTACCAGTGCATGCCACCACACCTGGCTAATTTTTTTATTTTTAGTAGAGACAGAGTTTTGACATGTTGCCCAGGCTGGTGTCAAATTCCTGGCCTCAAGCGATCCTCCCGCCTCAGCTTCCCAAAGTACTGGAATTACAGGCGTGAGTCACTGCGCCCAGCGTAACTTGTGCTTTTTTTTGAA
>NW_022452039.1:0-1249 GCF_009761245.1 Sapajus apella
GCCCCTGGGTCCAATATCATAGAGTTGTCAATAATAACACACTACGTTTTTTTCTGTACTTTTTATGGTGTAAAATAATACATTTCTTTCCTGATTGAGCCTATTTAAATTGAAACTTTTTAGGGGTTTTTGGCAGCTGAAATAATCCTACTAAATGGTGGATAAAATTATAAAATGACAAGAAAGTAGTGTGAAAACATGATTCAAGAGCATAGATGTCACACCCCTGCATCCCCATGTTGGGTGGTAGGTCAACAGTGTCCCACAGATGTTATGAGGAAAGCCAGGAGAGAAGGAAAGAGTGTGGGTCTAACCATGGCTGTGAGAAAATGCCAAAGGTCCAAATGGTGAGAATGAACCTGTCACCATCATATCTAGCCGGTCAGCATGGGATCAAATATTGGGTCCCAAAAGAAAACTGTTGTACACCGGCCTGATAGACTCATGTTGAAGAATTTCAGCTGCAAACACTCCTGGTCTCTCTGACCATCCTTTGCTCCCTTCTCCCCACAAAAAGAGGAGGAAATTCTCTTTGTTGATGGTGAGCTTGGAAATAAACTGCACATTTTCCACCTGGTACCTCCCTTTCCCTCTGAGATATGCCACCAGCCATGAGGGTCCATTCTGGGCTGCTGTCCACTCTGTGGCAAGCGGGGGAAGCTAGAAATGTTATGAAGTGGGCTGCAAGTTCATTTCAGGGGACAGTATTAGGGAGTCCCCTGTGGCTACATATTTAAGCAGTATTCTTTTCTTCGGCTTTTCATGGCCATAAAGCTCAGATTCTGATCTCCATCTATCTGATTCCTGTATAATGCCTTCCACAACGCTTCCTGAGTTCAGAACCAAATAAGAAAAATATTTGGTTCTGAACAGGGCTTTGGTGTGAAGCCAGGTTCCATCTGCTTCCTAGCTGTGTGAATGTGGGCAAATCACTTAACCTCTCTGATCCTCAGATTCTTTAAGTGGCAATAGCCATTCCTCCAGCAAAGCAATAAGTGAGATGTTCTGAGAAAGCCCTTCTTCCAGTGCCTGTCTGGTGACATAAGCAGTACTTTAATTGTCCTCTATTTCTCTCCCCTTGGAGAGTTCAGAGCCAAATAAGAATCAGTGTCCAGAGACTGCTCAGCCTCTGCCCAGCAGGTGCCATTTGCAGCCAACATTAGGAAGCTTAAAGTGAACCATTCTTTGCTAGTAGAGCAAACACTGGATCTGTCCGGTACTGAGGGCCTGTATGGCCTCTCTTCATAAC
>NW_022452040.1:0-368 GCF_009761245.1 Sapajus apella
ACGGTTTAATGAGAAATATCTAGCTCTAAAACAAAAACGGAGCTATGTAACAGAATGATTGTCAAGGTGTATATTAAACTTACAGAGTTAAACAACCATTTCTTTGGAGAATCTGGAAAGAGATATTTCCAGCTTTATACAGACTCTTAAAATTAGCTTTAAGATTGCATCTAAATGACACGAGAAACGTGTCTTTCAAACTGCTCCACTGTGTGTTCGTTCACCTTCGGAAGTTGCATCTATGTTTAGATTCTGCGAGTTAGAAAGACGTTTCTCCAAAAAGCTGCGTTTGGATATCCCTGAGTGAATGGGAGTATAGGGTGAATGAGAAGTATCTTGCTCTAAAACAAAAACGGAGCTATGTAACA
>NW_022452040.1:468-781 GCF_009761245.1 Sapajus apella
GGGAGTGTAGGGTTTAATGAGAAATATCTGGCTCTAAAACAAAAAAGAAGCTATGTAACAAAATGATTGTCAAGGTGTGTATTAAACTAACAGAGTTAAACAACTCTGTCAATGTAGCAGTTCACCAACACTTTCTTTGGAGAATCTGGAAAGAGATATTTACAGCGATATACAGACTCTTAAGAATCAGCTTTAAGATCGCATCTAAATACTACGAGAAACGTCTCTTTCAAACTGCTCCACTGTGTGTTCGTTCACCTTCGGAATATGCATCTATGTTTAGATTCTGCGAGTTAGAAAGACGTTTCTCCAA
>NW_022452040.1:881-1249 GCF_009761245.1 Sapajus apella
ACGGTTTAATGAGAAATATCTAGCTCTAAAACAAAAACGGAGCTATGTAACAGAATGATTGTCAAGGTGTATATTAAACTTACAGAGTTAAACAACCATTTCTTTGGAGAATCTGGAAAGAGATATTTCCAGCTTTATACAGACTCTTAAAATTAGCTTTAAGATTGCATCTAAATGACACGAGAAACGTGTCTTTCAAACTGCTCCACTGTGTGTTCGTTCACCTTCGGAAGTTGCATCTATGTTTAGATTCTGCGAGTTAGAAAGACGTTTCTCCAAAAAGCTGCGTTTGGATATCCCTGAGTGAATGGGAGTATAGGGTGAATGAGAAGTATCTTGCTCTAAAACAAAAACGGAGCTATGTAACA
>NW_022452041.1:0-1249 GCF_009761245.1 Sapajus apella
GTGTAATATAAAACCAATGCAGTATTTAACACTTTTAAAAAAAACAACTTCTACCTGAAATACAGTTGACAATATCAGAATCAAAATAAGCTTCCTGACCAGGCATGGTGGCTCACACCTGTAATCCCAACACTTTGAGAGGCCAAAGCAGGCTGATCACCTGAGGTCGGGAGCTCGAGACCCGCCTGACAAACACGGAGAAACTCCATCTCTACTAAAAATACAAAAATGACCCAGGCTTGGTAGTGCATGCCTGTAATCCCAGCTACCGGGGAGGATGCGACAAGACAATCACTTAAACCAGGCAAGTGTGGTGGGCCAAGATCACACCATTCCTCTGCCCTACTGTATATGTAAAAATGCAAATTCACTGAACCAGGCTAAATTGTATTCAGTGGAAGGCTGATCAAAAAATTCAAAAGAATGCAGCTTTTGTTTATCTACTTCTGACCTAGAACCACCCCCCACCCCACCTTCCTACTTCTAGTTGTTCCACCTCATGGAACCAAATGACTTTACATCTTACACATATTGATTGGTGTCTCATGTCTCTCTAAAATATATAAAAGCAAGTTCTACCCTGACCACCTTGGGCCCATGTTGTCAGGACCTCTTGAGGCTGTGTCATGGGCGTGTCCTTAACCTTGGCAAAATAAGCTTTCTGCTTGACTGAGACCTGACTCAGATATTTTGGGATCCCAATCTACAATCACCATGGTGTGACAGTTGAATACAGCCTTTAGCACAGAGATGAGCTATACAGGTATGTAGCCTGAAAGCAAGAAGCTATACCATATCACTTACGTGTGAAGTGGGCTACACCATCCAGTTTTTATAAGGACACTAGATGGTATTTGCACATAGATGAAATCACTAACGACACATTTCTCAGAAAGTATTCACATTGTTATTTGATGTGTGACTGTGTTTTAAATGGTTAAAACCTAGGAGAAAAAAAGCAACTGAACTCCTATTACGGTTTAATAATATAGCTTAATAGAGTTAACATATTTCATCTAATCTAAGATGCCAATGATTAACAAACATTATTTTATGCACCATCACAAATAAGTGCCAATAAAACCGACTTTCTCAATAACAACAAAAATGTGAACTTAGTTTTATTAATCTCAGTAAAGTAAAATGAAAATGAATTATGATTCTGATACACTAAAGCAAAAAAGGAAGAAGCCATTAGCCTGAGGTCTTGCCTAAGCAAATGGAAACCAAACTTGGAGTCATTTAAACT
>NW_022452042.1:0-1249 GCF_009761245.1 Sapajus apella
TTTTGTATTTTTAGTAGAGACGGGGTTTCACCATGTTGACCAGGATGGTCTCGATCTCTTGACCTCGTGATCCACCCGCCTCGGCCTCCCAAAGTGCTGGGATTACAGGCTTGAGCCACCGCGCCCGGCCGTGAATGAGTATCTTTAAAGGGAAAATGGAGAAGAATGGTGCCTCGACTTTTCCAAGGTTTCTTTTTCCTTCTATGCCTGTGATACTCTGAAGATCTCTAAAATGTTACTTCCTTTTGGCATGGTGGTTTAACGCTACTTGGAAATTAGTTAACATTTAAGCGGAAAGCCAGCAGAGAAAGTCAGGTTCATTCCATGAAATGCCTTTCCCTTCTCTGGTTTTCTGAGCCTATTCTTGAAGTCATAACTTGGATTCCAGTTTTTTGGCTGGATAATGCATGTTTTTGAGAAATTTTTTTTCAGACAAACAAAACAGCCATTTACATTCTGATCTATTGCATTAGGAAAATAGCTTTCTCTTACTTTTATACAGAATATCCTAATTGAAAATATAATCCCTGGCTGAATGGGACGATGTTACCCTCTAATAGTCTTGGTTTCTTTTTTGTGTGTGTGATCTAGTGTTTTCGAAGCCAACCTTGATTTTTTTCCCTTTGTTAATATGTTTGGTTTTTGTCTGATCTGCATGATAGAAATTTGAAAGATTGTCAGCATATGTGTGAATATAATCTTTTTACTAAAGATCCTGTAACAGAATAAAACCTTACTTGATTTCTTAAGGCAGTGACTGTGCTATTCTTTTTGTGAGCCTATATCACATAGTTACGGCTTTGAAACAAAGTAAATGCAAAATGCAGAACATTTTTTACATTAAAAAAGAAGCAGGTTTTTTTTTTTTTTTCTTAAATAGATGGCGTTTCACCATGTTGGTCAGGCTGGTCTTGAACTCCTAATTTCAGGTGATTAATCCACTTGGCTTCCCAAAATTCTGCCATTACAGGCAAGAGCCACTTTGCCCAGCCATCACCTTTAAATTTGGAGAAAATTTTTCTGATTAGGAAATTCTTGGTATTTTTCTTCACTATTTTTGTGAAACTTTTGCTTTTGTTTCAGGGGTACATGTGCAGGTTCATTATATAGGTAAGTTGAGTCTTGCAGGGGTTTACTGTACAGATTATTTCACCACGGATTAATGAGCATAGTATCTGATAGCTAGTTTTATGATCCTCACCCTCCTCCCACACTCCACCGTCAAGTAGGCCCTGGTGCCTGTTGCTCT
>NW_022452043.1:0-1249 GCF_009761245.1 Sapajus apella
CTCTAAAACAAAAACCAAGCTATGTAGCAGAATGATTGTCAAGGTGTATATAAAACTTACAGAGTTAAACCATTGTGTGAATGTAGCAGTTCACTAACCCTTTCTTTGGAGAATCTGGAAAGAGATATTTCCAGCCATATACAGACTCTTAAAGATTAGCTTTAAGATCGCATCTAAATCATACGAGAAACATCTCTTTCAAACTGCTCCACTGTTTGTTCGTTCACCTTAGGAAGTTGCATCTATGTTTAGATTCAGCGAGTTAGAAACACGTTTCTCCAAAAAGCTGCATTTCGATATTCCTGAGTGAATGGGAGTATAGGGTTTAATGAGAAATATGTGGCTCTAAAACAAAAACAGAGCTATGTAGCACAATGATTGTCAAGGCGTATGTTCAAATTACAGAGTTAAACCGATGTGTGAATGTAGCGGTTCACAAACACTTTCTTTGGAGAATCGGGAAAGAGATATTTCCCACCATAAATAGGCTCATAAGAATTAGCGGAAAGATCGCATCTAAAGCACAGGAGAAACGTCTCTTTCAAACTGCTTTGCTGTGTGTTCGTTGACCTTAGGAAGTTGCATCTATGTTTAGATTCAGCGAGTTAGAAACACGTTTCTTCTAAAAGCTGCGTTTGGATATTCTTGAGTGAATGGGTGTTTAGGGTGTAATGAGAAATATCGGGCTCTAAAACAACAACGGAGCTATGTAGCAGAATGGTTGTCAAGGTGTACATTAACCTTACAGAGTTAAACAATTGTGTGAATGTAGCACTTCACTAACCCTTTTTTTGGAGAATCTGGAAAGAGATCTTTCCAGCCATATACCGGCTCCTAAGGATTAGATTTAAGATCGCATCTTAATCACAGGAGAAACGTCTCTTTCAAACTGCTCCGCTGTGTGTTTGTTCACCTTCGGAAGTTGCAAGTATATTTAGATTCAGCGAGTTAGAAACACGTTTCTGCAAATAGCGGCCTTTGGATATTCTTGAATGAATGGGAGTAAAGGGTGTAATGAGAAATATCGGGCTCTAAAACAAAAACGGAGCTATGTAGCAGAATGATTGTCAAGGTGTGTATTCAACTTAGAGACTTAAACAGATATGTGTATGTAGCAGCTCAGAAAACCTTTCTATGGAGAATCTGGAAAGAGATATTTCCAGCTATATACAGTCTCCTAAGAATTGGCGGTATGATCGCGTCTAAACCACAGGAGAATCGTCTCTTTCAAACTGCTCTCTTATGTGTT
>NW_022452044.1:0-1249 GCF_009761245.1 Sapajus apella
GACATGATGTGGCCGTGCCTGTTTCTTTAGCTCAGATATTTCAAACATATTTAGGGTCTTTTCAGGCCAAAACAGAAATGAAAAAGAGAAGATTAGAGTTCAACTCCAACCGTGTATTTTAAGTGAAACCTAAAGAATATAATAAAATCGAAACTTAATGACATTCCCCAACCCCAATTTTTAATTTTGTTTTTACTTCTTTATTTGCTATCAGTAAATAACTGAGGTATAATCCACACAGACCAAAGTGTGCTAATCCTAACTTCGAGGCCCAGTGCATTTTGACAAAAGAAACCATCACCTAGATCAAATTATGGGACGTTGTCACCAGCCCAAAAAGTCATTAGAGCCCCTTCCAGTCAATCCTCACCCCATCCCCACTTAGGCAGTCACCCTTCTGATTTCTAACTCTGTGATTTACTATTGCTTCTTTTGTGCTGATTTTGCCTGTTTGGTTTTTTTTTTTTTTTTTTTTTTTTAAATGCAACAGTGGTTACGAGATGCTTCCATTATATGGCATGAATCTCAGGTTTTTGGTGTTATTGATGAGTGTATTCTAACCTGTGAATACACTGCAGTTGATGGACAATTGGGCTATTTCTAGTCTTGGCAATTGTGAAAAAGGTGTTTACAAATATTCTACAATGGGCCTTTTTATGGACCTGTGCCTTCATTTCTGTTGAGTATAAGCCTAGTAATGGAATGGCTGGGTCAGGAAGTGGGTGTATTTTTCACTGTATTGGAAACTATCAGGCAGTACTTTAGAATGGTTACACTATTGTATTCTCTTTTTCTCTCTCTTTTTGAGACAGATTCTCACTCTGTCGGCCAGGCTGGAGTGCAATGGCTCGATCTCGGCTCACTGCAACCTCTGCCTCCCAGGTTCAAGCCATTCTCCTACCTCAGCCTCCCAAGTAGCTGGGATTAAAGCCTTCTTCCTCAGCAATACTCAGTGTCTCAATGATTGGCTTTCTGTGTGCTGAGCAGCGGGAAATGGAACAAGAGCCAGTAGCGCTAAGGATCCAGGTCTGTAGCAGGGGCCTGTCAGGTGCAGGATTCTGTTGGCTCCAATGATGTTTCTCAGATGGGCTGATTATTATGGACATAGGCTCTGAAAGAAATCAGTCAGGGAATAATTCAGAGACACTTACCTGCATGTGAATTCTTCATTAATACAGAAGGGAGAGCTGGCATTAGATTGTTTTCAGCAAATAAAAGTCAAATCAAAATTTAGAAAGAAAAGAGGAAT
>NW_022452045.1:0-1445 GCF_009761245.1 Sapajus apella
GGGCAGATGCACTGGCAGCGTATTTCACAGGCAGGCCAGTAAGTTGCCTGTGTGCCGTCCCAGGTTGATGGCTGGTTAGCCAATGACGGGAAAGACTCTCTGAAAGATGAGAGCAACCTAAGACAGGCACAGCCGCGGGGAGGCCAGCAAAGGCTACAGTCATAGCCAAATCCAGCCTGCTCCCATGAAGGTAATGAGCAGCTGTAGGAGCTGATGCACTGGCAGCATAGTTCACAGGCCAGCAAGTGAGTTGCCTGTGTGCACCCCCAGGTGGATGGCTGGTTAGTCAATGACGGGTACGACTCTCTGAAAGATGAGAGCAATCTAAGACAGGCACAGCTACAGGGAAGCCAGCAAGGGCTGAAGTCATAGCAAAATCCAGCCTGCTGCCATAAAGGAAATGAGCAGCTGTAGGAGCAGATGCAACAGCAGCGTAATTCACAGGACAACAAGTAAGTTGCCTGTGTGCCCACCAAGGTGGATGGCTGGTTAGTCAATGACGGGCAAGACTCTCTGAAAGACGAGAGCAACCTAAGACAGGCACAGCCGTGGGGAGGCAAGGAAAGGCTAAAGTCATAGCAAAATCCAGTCTGCTCCCATGAAGGAAATGAGCAGTGCAAGGGCAGATGCACTGGCAGCGTATTTCACAGGCAGGCGAGTAAGTTGCCTGTGTGCCGTCCCAGGTTGATGGCTGGTTAGCCAATGACGGGAAAGACTCTCTGAAAGATGAGAGCAACCTAAGACAGGCACAGCCGCGGGGAGGCCAGCAAAGGCTAAAATCATAGCAAAATCCAGTCTGCTCCCATGAAGGAAATGAGCAGTGCAAGGGCAGATGCACTGGCAGCGTATTTCACAGGCAGGCCAGTAAGTTGCCTGTGTGCCGTCCCAGGTTGATGGCTGGTTAGCCAATGACGGGAAAGACTCTCTGAAAGATGAGAGCAACCTAAGACAGGCACAGCCGCGGGGAGGCCAGCAAAGGCTACAGTCATAGCCAAATCCAGCCTGCTCCCATGAAGGTAATGAGCAGCTGTAGGAGCTGATGCACTGGCAGCATAGTTCACAGGCCAGCAAGTGAGTTGCCTGTGTGCACCCCCAGGTGGATGGCTGGTTAGTCAATGACGGGTACGACTCTCTGAAAGATGAGAGCAATCTAAGACAGGCACAGCTACAGGGAAGCCAGCAAGGGCTGAAGTCATAGCAAAATCCAGCCTGCTGCCATAAAGGAAATGAGCAGCTGTAGGAGCAGATGCAACAGCAGCGTAATTCACAGGACAACAAGTAAGTTGCCTGTGTGCCCACCAAGGTGGATGGCTGGTTAGTCAATGACGGGCAAGACTCTCTGAAAGACGAGAGCAACCTAAGACAGGCACAGCCGTGGGGAGGCAAGGAAAGGCTAAAGTCATAGCAAAATCCAGTCTGCTCCCATGAAGGAAATGAGCAGTGCA
>NW_022452046.1:0-1248 GCF_009761245.1 Sapajus apella
GTATAGATCAACCTACTCTGCTTTGTGTTCGTTCACCTTAGGAAGTTGCATCTATGCTTAGATTCAGCGAGTTAGAATCACGTTTCTTCTGAAAGCTGCGTTTTGATATTCCAGAATGACTGAGACTAAAGGCCGTAATTAGAAATATCTTGCTCTAAAACAAAAATGCAGCTATCTGGCAGAATGGTTGTCAAGCTGTACAATCAACATATAGGGTTAAACTGATGTGTTTATGCTGCAGTTCAGAAATCCTTTGCTTCGAGAATCTGAAAACAGATATTTCCAGCCATATACCGGCATATGAGAACTAACAGTAAGACTTCGTTTAAAACACTAGAGAAACGTCTAGTTCAAGCTGCACTGGTTTATATTTGTTCACCTTAGGAAGTTGCATCTATGTTTAGATTCAGCGAATTATAAACACTTTTCTTCTAAAAGCAGCATTTGGATATTCCAGTGTGAAATAGCCTGCAGACCGTAATCAGAAACATCTTGCTCTAAAACAAAAACGCCGCTATCTTGCAGAAGGGTTGTCAAGTTGTAAAATCATCTTATGCTGTTAAATTGATGTGTGTGTGCAGAGGTTCTGAAATCTTTTCTTTGGGTAATCTGGAAACAGATATTTCCAGCCTTACACAGGCATTTAAGACCTAGCGGTAAGACTGCGTTTAAAACACAGGATAAACGTCAAGTTCAAACTGCTCTGCTTTGTGTTCATTCACCTTAGGAAGTTGCATCTATGTTTAAATTCAGCGAATTAGAAACACGTTTCTTCTAAAATCTGCGTTTGGATATTCCGGAATGACTGAGACTAAAGGCTGTAATGAGAAATATATTGCTCTAAAACAAAAACGCAGCTATCTAGCTGAATGGTTGTCAAGCTGTAAAATCATCTTATGGAGTTAAATTGATGTGTGTGTGCAGAGGTTCTGAAATCTTTTCTTTGGGGAATCTGGAAACAGATATTTTCAGCCTTACCCCGGCATTTGAGACCTAGCATTAAGACTGCGTTTATAACACAGGAGAAACGTCTAGTTCAAACTGCTCTGCTTTGTGTTCGTTCACCTTAGGAAGTTGCATCTATGTTTAGATTCAGTGAGTTAGAAACACATTTCTTCTAAAAGCTGCGTTTGGATATTCCAGAATGACTGAGACTAAAGGCGGTAATCAGAAACATCTTGTCCTAAAACAAAAACAAAGATATCTAGCAGAATGGTTGTCAAGCTGTACAATCTTCTTACAGAGTTA
>NW_022452047.1:0-1248 GCF_009761245.1 Sapajus apella
AGGAGACCCATCTCACATGCAAAGACACACATAGGCTCAAAATAAAGGGATGGAGGAAGATTTACCAAGCAAATGGAAAGCAAAAATAGCAGGGGTTGCAATCCTAGTCTCCAGTAAAACAGACTTTAAACTAACAAAGATCAAAAGAGACAAAGAAAGCCATTACATAATGGTAAAGGGATCAATGCAACAAGAGCTAACTATCCTAAATATATATGCACCCAATACAGGAACACCCAGATTCATAAAGCAAGTTCTTAGAGACTTACAAAGAGACTTAGACTTCCACACAATAATAGTGGGAGACTTTAACATCCCACTGTCAATATTAGACAGATCAATGAGACAGAAAATTAACAAGGATATCCAGGACTTGAACTCAGATCTGGACCAAGTGGATGTAACAGACATCTACAGAACTTTCCATCTCAAATCAATAGAATATACATTATTCTCAGCACTACATCACACTTATTCTGAAATTGAACACATAATTGGAAGTAATACAAAAGAATGGAAATCCTAATAGTCTCTCAGACTACAGTGCAATCAAATTAGAACTCAGGATTAAGAAACTCACTCAAAACCGCACAATGACATGGAAACTGAACAACCTGCTCCTGAATGTCTACTGGGTAAATTACTAAATTAAGGCAGAAATAAACATGTTCTTTGAAACCAATGAGAACAAAGGCACAAAGTACCAGCATCTCTGGGACACATTTAAAGCTGTGTGTAGAGGGAAATTTATAGCACTAAATGCCCACAAGAGAAAGCAGGAAAGATCTAAAATTGACACCTTAACATCACAATTAAAAGAACTAAAGAAGCAAGAGCAAACAAATTCAAAAGCCAGCAGAGGACAAGAAATAACTAAGATCAGAGCAGAACTGAAGGAGATAGAGATACAAAAAAAATCCTTCAAAAAAAAAAAATGAATCCAAAGTGGTAGTTTTTTATTTTTGTTTGTTTGTTTTAGAAAGATCAACAAAATAGACTGGTAGTGAAATAATAAAGAAGAAAAGAGAGAAGAATCAAATTGACACAATAAAAAATGATGAAGGGGATATCACCATCAATCCCACAGAAATACAAACTACCATCAGAGAATACTATAAACACCTCTACCTAAATAAACTAGAAAATCTAGAAGAAATGTATAAATTGCTGGACACATACACTCTCCCAAGACTGAACCAGAAAGAAGTCAGATCCCTGAATAGACCAACAACAAGTTCTGAAATTGAG
>NW_022452048.1:0-373 GCF_009761245.1 Sapajus apella
AAAAACTAACAAAAATACAAGGAAAAGAAAATCATGGACAATGGACTTGGTAGTGATTTTGTTTTTTCTTGATTAGTAACCAACAGCACAGCTAACCAAGAAATTATACACATGTGGGGCCATGTCACACTGAAGAGTCTGTGCCTAATAAACAATGAACAAAATGAAAAAGCATACTAAAAATTATGAGAAAAGTTTGGGCAAACATTCAGTTGGATAAGGGGTTATTTTTGAAAAGGTACAAGCCAGTAACACCACCAGCTGGCCAAAAAAAAAAAAAAAGCAGAAAAATAACAAAACCAAATAACCTGAAGAGATATTTGTGCAGAGAAGAAACCGATGCAATGTTTGCAGAAATGTGGTTACCATTACT
>NW_022452048.1:473-1248 GCF_009761245.1 Sapajus apella
AAGTTTGGGCAAACATTCAGTTGGATAAGGGGTTATTTTTCAAAAGGTACAAGCCAGTAACACTACCAGCTGGCCAAAAAAGCAGAAAAATAACCAAACCAAATAACCTGAAGTGATATTTGTGCAGACAAGAGCCTGAAGCAACGTTTGCAGAAATGTGGTTACCATTACTATACATGAGAAAAATGAAGATCAAAACCACCCTCAGATCTTATCTCACTCCAACTAGAATGAACATTAAAAACGGATTAAAATATTTTAAAAGACAACTTCTAGTATGAATTTCCACAAAGGAGAACTGTTTGTGGAAATGTAAATTAGTATTAATGCTATAAAAAAGTTGGCGGTCCTGCAAAGAATAGAAAAAAAAACTACCATGCCATCTAGCATTCCCACTACTGGGTATACATTCGACCTACCTGTCCATCCACAGATAAACGGATCACACTCTCGTATGCATACACTAGGGAATATTCTTCAGCCACCGAAATGATGAAACAGTGTCATGTGGAGCAACCCAGATGAACCTGGAAAATATTACATTAAATGTAATGAGCTCGGCCAAGAAAGACAAACACTGAATCTTAAGATGTGTATCTTAAACAGGTAGAAAGCACAATATTGGTTACCAGGGTCTGGGAGATAGAGGGGAAGTAGAGACTGGTTATGGAAGCAGAGTTATCTTAACCTTAAAGGAATAAATCTGAGTGTTCTCTTCTTCAGCCTCCTGACTGGAATTAACAACATTATATTTTTCAAAAGAACAAGAAAGGAG
>NW_022452049.1:0-1248 GCF_009761245.1 Sapajus apella
CCCTCTAAGCACTACTTTAGCTATGTGTCTCAAATTTTAGTATGTTGTATTTTAATTTTTCTGTGTTCAAAACATTTTCTAACTGTTCTAAAGTCTTTCTTTTGGACTTGTTAATTTTTTAAGGGTGTATTTTTTACTTTCCAAGTATTTGAAGATTTACCTGTTACCTGTTATTGATTTCTAGTGTTATTCCATTATGATTAGGCAATATAGTTTTATGATTTTAAATCTCTTGAAATTTGTTAGTATTTATTTATGACAAAGAATATGACTGACCCTGACCTTGAGAATGTGTCATGTGTATTTGAAAAGTATATTTACTTTTGTTGGGTGGAGTGCTCTACATATGTCAACTAAATCTAGTTGATTGATGGTGTTTTTCAGTTTTTTAATATTATTATAGTTCATGTTTGCATAGTAGTTTTTTTCCATTTTTAAAATTTTAAACCCACATAAATTATTATATAAAATGAATTTCTTGTAAAGAGGTAGGTCTTGGATTTTTTCTATCTACTATAAAGACATATTTTTAATTCTTATGCTCAGATCATTTAAATTTAATATAATTATTACTACTTTATGTAGTGGTTTTAGTAGGCATTATATGTACATATATTAAAAACCACATTATATTATTATAATACTTGTTTTCAATCATCATACATGTTTTCAGAGTTCAAGGGAGGAATTTGTCTAATTATCATGTTTCTCTGCAACATAGTCTTTCTATTATTCTTCTGTTTTGCATGTTTGTTTGTTTGTTTGAGATGGAGACTTGCTCTGTCACCCAAGTGATTCTCCTGCCTCAGCCTTGGAGTAGATGGGATTACAGATGCATGCCACCACACCCAGCTAATTTTTGTGTTTAGTAGAGATGCAGTTTCACCATATTGGCAAGGATGCTCTCGAACTCCTGACCTCATGATCCATCCACCTCGGCCTCCCAAAGCACTGGGATCACAGGTGTGAACCACTGCACCCGGCCACACCCATTCTGTTCTTGAATCCATCAGGTGAGTTTTTATTTCTTGTCATTTTTCAGTTCTAAAGTTTAATTTTGGTTCCATTTTTATGTTTTCTATCATTCTTTTTTGGTTCCATTTTCATGTTTTCTATCATTCTGCTGAAATTTTCTATCTTTCCATTTGTTTCAAGAGTATTTACCATTATCTCAGAGTGCAGTTAAAAATAGCTGCTTTAAAGTAGTTATCTATTAATTCCCATATATGTGCCACTCAGGACTGACAT
>NW_022452050.1:0-1248 GCF_009761245.1 Sapajus apella
ATGTGGACAAAAACCACTACAATCCCTACATTCTCTCCCTGCCCATCTATTAATCCATTTACCCAATTCCTGAACACGATAGGGAGCATTAGTCATTCTCTCTTCTGTGCTACTATTGTCTCCTGGCTTCTCACATTAGATGATAAATTCTGTAAGAGTATGACTTGGCCCTTCTTTATTGATCTCTGTAGTCTGACAGTATCTATGATGAAGCAGACTCAATAAAAATTTTCCAAATAAATGAATGTACATTTATGAAGCAACTAGTAGGTTCCAGACACTGTATGAGGCTGTGGGAAAATTGAGGCAAATCACACCCATTCACAGTAGACTGTGGCATCAGGTAATGGAAAAAGGGGATAATATTCAAAATATTTAACACCTGACATGGTGCAGAAACTGTCCAGTCAGAACTGAGCATGTTCCTAGAGACTACCTGCAGGTCTATTCTTTAGTGGATGGGTCCTAGGAAAGTTGCAGGGATCCTGAGAGAGGGGATGGAGCATCCAGTGTGGAAAGGTGCAACATCTGTTTACCAACCAACATGGAAATGTTTAAATATTTAACAACCAACATGACTTTACCAGTGTACCTCTAAACGTTAGTCCCGATTGGGGCAGGCACAAAGTCTTGGGGGCATAGAGGAGGAAGTGGTGAATGAAACCTTCTGAACTAAAGAGGTTTCAGAAAGTTTGAGTGGCCGCTCCTCCTTCAAGGGGACACAGGCACTCTCCATTATCCAGATGGTGCTGTGAGCCAATGAAGTGGAGCCAGTGTGGCCAAGAGCCAACACCCCCTCCTGGAAGGCCCATAGGAAGCTCCCCCACCTCGGAGTCGCTTCAGCCGCTTCTCCTTCCTCTTCTTGCGTACGATGAAGAGCAGTGCCACCCCTAGTGTGGCCAGGATGACGGGGCAGCCAATGGTAAACAGCTTCTTCACATCATCCCCTTCACCTTGAGCAGACTTGATGGGTGGAATGGTGCCTGAACGAGGGCAAAGAGTAGAGTTAGATGTCCCTTATGAGCCAGGTGCTGTGCAGAGCATCTCATGGGTGGGGTAGACTTCTGCCCTCTCTTGTTGCCCTTGGGCTGACCTCTACCTCTTGGCACAGAGCTCTGGCCTTCCCTCTGCTCCCCAAATTCTGGTCCTATCAGGACAGCCACGAACAGTTGTGTGGTTTTTACATTGCCTTATATTAACAACTTCCTGGTACTGTTGTAGAATTAGCCTGAAGTCTCCTGGAGTTAG
>NW_022452051.1:0-1248 GCF_009761245.1 Sapajus apella
ATTCTGTACGAAGAGTGAAATATGTTTTTAAATATGTTTGTATGTCTGCTGGCTTCAGTTAGAGGCACATTTTGTGCAATATTTATGGCAATGTGTCTGTACATTATGAATAAATTATTTCTGTCATACATATCCTAACTCATAACTTTATGTATGTTGATTCTTTAGAAAGAATAAATAGTTTAAACTTCATGAAGTTCTAATGTGTTTGTTCCAAAATAAGTCCCATGATTAGGATGTAGGGAGATATGTATGTGTGCTTCCGAGGGTGGGGATTTCTAGTTACTAGACCATCTCCATTTTTAGCATTCGGCCTCCTCATACTTTTATAAATATGACATTGATAACAGAGAATACTATGATTGCACAGACGGAATAACAGATTTCCTGCATTCACTGTAAGAGTGCAAATATTGGGCCCTGGTGACTTCAACGGACTCTTCCAAATTGTATTAATTTATCAATGTATCGGATAAACCCAATTTCAGAATTATCAAGAAAAAATGTTAGGCAAAATAATGTGGCTAATGAACAGTGGTACAATTTCTAGCCTGAGGTTTAAAATGGACTTAAAAGTACTGTCTTTAAACTGAACTCAAAGGTTGAAAAGCAGCAAGTTCAGAAAAGATAAGGCAGGAACAGAACTTTACGTCCATTTTGAAACCTCGGGCTAGAAATCATACCACTCTGAAATAGCCACATTATTTGGTGGGGGCCAGGGACCTGCCTTCAGTCACTCACTGGCAGCTATGATGGCACCTGGGAGGGAAGGAAGGAAGCCGTGGGTCCTGCCTGGCCTGTGAGGTGTGTTGTGGGATGACTGTGTGTATGGGACTCCAGCTTTTACCCAAGATCACCACTGGATTATCACCAGCAGATAGAGGCAGTGGGACCCTGACTATCACCCGTTCTGCAGTGGATTTGCTCTCGGCACTCCTAGGCTGGAAGCTGGATGCCCTGCCCTGGCAGCATGACTCAGAATGCACGACGGGCACGGCGTGCCCAGGATGACGTTCCTGGGCCTCTGGCCGACTCAGAGTCCAGCCCCCTCCAAGCCCCCAGCCCCGGCACCATAACCCATGACCTCTCTGCCCACGGTGACGGCTCCGGAGAGCACCCACATCGGTCAGCTTGAGCACGGAGCCTGTTCCAAGAGCCCCAGGCTCAGCGATGGAGGCCTTGGGCAGTGGCACTGAGTCCTGAGGCTCACAGAGAAGGGAGGTGAGAGAGACAGCAGCATGAGGACAG
>NW_022452052.1:0-1248 GCF_009761245.1 Sapajus apella
ATGTGGACAAAAACCACTACAATCCCTACATTCTCTCCCTGCCCATCTATTAATCCATTTACCCAATTCCTGAACACGATAGGGAGCATTAGTCATTCTCTCTTCTGTGCTACTATTGTCTCCTGGCTTCTCACATTAGATGATAAATTCTGTAAGAGTATGACTTGGCCCTTCTTTATTGATCTCTGTAGTCTGACAGTATCTATGATGAAGCAGACTCAATAAAAATTTTCCAAATAAATGAATGTACATTTATGAAGCAACTAGTAGGTTCCAGACACTGTATGAGGCTGTGGGAAAATTGAGGCAAATCACACCCATTCACAGTAGACTGTGGCATCAGGTAATGGAAAAAGGGGATAATATTCAAAATATTTAACACCTGACATGGTGCAGAAACTGTCCAGTCAGAACTGAGCATGTTCCTAGAGACTACCTGCAGGTCTATTCTTTAGTGGATGGGTCCTAGGAAAGTTGCAGGGATCCTGAGAGAGGGGATGGAGCATCCAGTGTGGAAAGGTGCAACATCTGTTTACCAACCAACATGGAAATGTTTAAATATTTAACAACCAACATGACTTTACCAGTGTACCTCTAAACGTTAGTCCCGATTGGGGCAGGCACAAAGTCTTGGGGGCATAGAGGAGGAAGTGGTGAATGAAACCTTCTGAACTAAAGAGGTTTCAGAAAGTTTGAGTGGCCGCTCCTCCTTCAAGGGGACACAGGCACTCTCCATTATCCAGATGGTGCTGTGAGCCAATGAAGTGGAGCCAGTGTGGCCAAGAGCCAACACCCCCTCCTGGAAGGCCCATAGGAAGCTCCCCCACCTCGGAGTCGCTTCAGCCGCTTCTCCTTCCTCTTCTTGCGTACGATGAAGAGCAGTGCCACCCCTAGTGTGGCCAGGATGACGGGGCAGCCAATGGTAAACAGCTTCTTCACATCATCCCCTTCACCTTGAGCAGACTTGATGGGTGGAATGGTGCCTGAACGAGGGCAAAGAGTAGAGTTAGATGTCCCTTATGAGCCAGGTGCTGTGCAGAGCATCTCATGGGTGGGGTAGACTTCTGCCCTCTCTTGTTGCCCTTGGGCTGACCTCTACCTCTTGGCACAGAGCTCTGGCCTTCCCTCTGCTCCCCAAATTCTGGTCCTATCAGGACAGCCACGAACAGTTGTGTGGTTTTTACATTGCCTTATATTAACAACTTCCTGGTACTGTTGTAGAATTAGCCTGAAGTCTCCTGGAGTTAG
>NW_022452053.1:0-1029 GCF_009761245.1 Sapajus apella
GAAAGAGATATTTCCAGCCATATACAGACTCTTAAGAATGAGCTTTAGGATCGCATCTAAATCATACGAGAAACGTCTCTTTGAAACTGCTCCACTGTGTGTTCGTTCACCTTCAGAAGTTGCATCTATGTTTAGATTCTGAGAGTTAGAATGACGTTTCTCCAAAAAGCTGCGTTTGGATATTCCTGAGAGAATGGGAGTATAGGGTTTAACGAGAAATATCTTGCTCTAAAACAAAATCGGAGCTATGTAGCAGAATGATTGTCAAGGTGTATGTTCAACTTACAGAGTTAAACAGACTAGTGAATGTAGCACTTCAGAATCACTTTCTTTGGAGAATCTGGAAAGAGATAATTCCAGCTATAAAAGGCTCATAAGGTTTAGCGGTAAGATCGCGTCTAAATCACAGGTGAAAGGTCTCTTTCTAACTGCTCTGCTGTGTTTGGTTCACATTAGGAAGTTGCTTCTATGTTTAAATTCAGCGAGATAGAAACTGGTTTCTTCTGAAAGCTACGTTTGGATATTCCTGGGTTATTAAAAGTAAAGGGTGTAATGAAAATGGTCTGACTCTACAACAAAAACGGAGCTAAGTAGAATGATTGTCAAGGTGTGTATTCAACTTACAGAGATAGACAGATGTGTGAATGTAGCAGTTCAGAAACCCATTCCTTGGAGAATCTGGAGAGAGATATTTCCAGCCATATAGAGGCTCATAAGAATTAGCTTAAATATCGCGTCTATACCACAGGAGAAACGTCTCTTTCAAACTACTCTGCTCTGTGTTCGCTCACCTTAGGAAGTTGCATCTATGTTTAGATTCTGCGAGTTGGAAACACGTTTGTTCTAAAATCTGCGTTTGGATATTCCTGAGTGAATGGGAGTATAGGGTGTAATGAGAAATATCTGGCTCTAAAACAGAAACGGGGCTATGTAGCAGAATGATTGTCAAGGTGTTTGTTCAACGTACAGAGGTAAACAGATGTGTGAATGTAGCACTTCAGAAACACTTTCCTTGGAGAATCTGGAAAG
>NW_022452053.1:1129-1248 GCF_009761245.1 Sapajus apella
CTGTGTGTTCGTTCACCTTCGGAATTTGCATCTATGTTTAGATTCAGCGAGTTAGAGACACGTTTCTTCTAAAAGCTGGGTTTGGATGTTCCTGAGTGAATGGGAAAAATGGGTGTAAT
>NW_022452054.1:0-1248 GCF_009761245.1 Sapajus apella
CGACTCAAAAGGGGCAGAGCTCCTGCTTGTCCTTGTGTAGCAGGAGGTCCAGGTCTATAGCCATGAGTCAGACAGCTGCTGCTGCACCGAGGAGGGAAGACTCTGCTCTCCCCCGGTGAAAAACATGATTGACAAAAGAAATTTAGTCACCTCTGTGATTTACAATGACCTAACACAATAACTTTAATTATGATCCATAACACAGACTCAGACATCAGAACTCCAGGAATTCCATACAATTTTTGGAGTACACATTAACATTTTCACTAAAATATTACCTTAAAGTCAAACACTACCTGATCAAAAATTCTATGTCAATAAACATGTCAAATAATCCCGTTTACCTCTCCCTTGGATGCCCCAGGAGCCCTCTGTAGTTGCCAAAACCTAGGGATTAGAAAAGACAATTTTGAAGCTGTAAAGGCTCAAAACACTTAATAGAAATTTAGGTTACCACAAGTCATATGTTTAAAAGACACAAAGTTGATTTTGTTGTGGTTGTTGTTTTTTTAAACGAAAACTCGTCAAGAGGGAAAGTCTAGTTTTTCAAACAATCTGTTTCTTGTCCTCGCCTTTTTTTTAGATGGTTTATTCATAAGTCAAAGAAAAATCTTTTTTCAAGGGAAAGAAAGCCAAATTTCACACTTGCATTATTCTATTATTGTCAACTCCAACTTTTTAAATAAAACCTTATAGATAATTTCATCCGATCTTAACCAGTTTGACCATGAGGTTTGATTCTTATTAAACTTTTATATCCCTTTACAAATTGTATTAAAGAGTAGGTCAGTGCTTCAAGACACCCTTGTTATGTTATTCCAATGTTCAATTTATGGAGAAACCAAATAATACTTTTTTGAATTCAGTCAGTATGTTCACACATAGATTCTCTTTACAATATTTACAATCTTTCTATAAATTGTTTAAACTTTTAGTTGTATCTTCTTTAAAAACAATCCTTTAACACTCTAAACTAGGTAAAACTTTGCATTTTCACACCGTCTTACATTTTTGTATATATACAAATGTATATATATAAATATATATGTATAAAAATATATATAAAGATATATTTCACTCTCCTTACACACCTTGCATGCAAATCTGTTTTAAGTAGTCTCAATTATCTGTTATAACGGCGACTGTTAGCAATCCTTAATTTTTGTTAAACACCTAGTTATTTTAGTTTTACGGACTTAGTTGCAGATCAGGTTTTACTGTTTCCAGCATAGCTAGGGGCATGGCATA
>NW_022452055.1:0-397 GCF_009761245.1 Sapajus apella
GAGCCGTGGTTCTCCGTACAAAATACACCGGTCCGGGGGCCCTTTAGGCTGGCGATTGGAGCCACGGGAAGTCGGCCATACACTGGTTCAAAAAGGGAACTGAGCAGAGAACCAGGACAGTAGATTCCAGGGCAGAAAAAAAAAGAAAAAGCGCCACAAACCTCAATGCTGCTGTTTAAGCCAGCGCAGTGAGTGGCCGCAGGGGAAAACAAACAGACCCCGGCGCCTCTTCAACAGGCGACTGGAACACCAACGTAAAAAAGGCTCTGAGGCAGGGAGCCAGGCGATCAGGCTCGGCTGGCCCCACCCCCACAAAAGAACAGCAACCAGAAACTCTGGATTGAGAGTTACACAGCAAGCGCAGCTGAACCCGGGACGGTCCAGCTCTGTCGGGGAG